>NC_084588.1:15819428-16119428 GCF_033807715.1 Cololabis saira | reverse complement strand
AAACAAAAAATGACAACATAAACATCAGTTGACGGCTGCAACTCCTCTTTTTAAACTGGAATATCCTGGCTTGAGTGCTGTTGTCAGTGACATAAGTATTTGAAATGAACATGATTTTTAAATGTCTGTTGACATATCGGGGTCATTTTATGATTCGTTTTATTATTGCTCTTACATACAGCTCCTTTAAATGAACAATGACACTGTTATAAAGGCTATATGTTGTTGTCTGAGGGTGAATTTACCTGGTAGTCACTACTACAAAGTTTTACTAAAACAGAGCTGGGGTGCTTTTAGACAAAATAACATGCAATTTACCATAACAATGTTTTCAGCTGTGTAAAACAGCTAAACCCAACTGCACAGACACAATACTGGTCTGAATTAAAATTACTGACAAGAACTAATGAAGAAACAGTGCAAATGATACATTTCCATCACACAAAGATCCAGTCTGATCATTTTTAATTATGATTTTGCACATAAACATGGCACATGACAATAGCTGGATCCCATGGTTTTACAGTGTCAAAAGCTGCAGTGCTCTGGCAGGATGAGACTCAGAGACTGAGCTGCAGCACCGGCTGCTTTTAGAGCTTCTGTTACAGATGGTTGAGCCATCTGAGGGGATTGGCCAGTCTTAAAGAAAGACTGATTTAGATCCTGGAGGTTGTTCAGCGGGAGGGTTCTGTTAGAGGCCTCAAGCTGAATGCTGCCAGAAATGGTTTTGGGGTCTGTCTTCTTCTTAAACACTATTTTATCTCTCTTCGTTTCTTTCCAATAACATAAACTATTTGATTAACTAACAGTTTCACAAGTTTTTGCATCGTCAAAAGTGCACATTTCTTTGTTCGGCTCTTTTATTTTCTATTTAGTTTGGTGAAACTGATCCTCTGTAATGTTGCTCTACCTTTTCAGAATCGGTGCCCACTCCTACCACTGGGAGCTACCTCATCAACAAACTGGTGTTAGTCAAATGAACCGGTATTTTGAAAGAAGCGAAGTTAAAACTTGAATTTCAAGTTAGAACTTGGTGTTAGATCCCTCCAATAGGGAATGTTTAAAGTAAAATCATACTTTATTTATATAGCACTTTTCATACACGAGTAACGCAAAGTGCTTTACATAATAAAATCAACATTTAACATATAAAAACTCACACACTCATGGTTAGAAACACACATCTGGTCATTTTCACACACAACCTCACGTTAATACCCACACAACACACATATTGGTTCTATGTCATCCGGAGACACAGCAGTGTAAAGTTGTGTATCATCAGCATAGCAGTGGAAATCAACGCCATGTCTCCTGATGACATCCCCAAGTGGCAACATGTATAAATTAAAAAGTAATGTGCCTAAAATTGATCCTTGGGAAACCCCATAATTTACTTCATGGAATCTTATTTAATAGTTTAGACTATGTTAAGACTAAATGCCCCACTAGTAAGAAGTGAAAAAAGGTGCCAGTTTGGGGATAAAACTACGCTGCACCCTCACTACACTGTGTGCAGTGTGCTCCAAAGTGTTCCTTTTACTAATACAAAGTTTAAAAATAATTACAGTGATTTAAATTTCGATACAAGGCAAGTAAAAACTAAGCTTTTTCCATTGATGTGAACGAGAAAGACAGCTGTTTTGTCCAACCGGATGTAGCAACGGAGAATGATTTTTTATGATTGGTCAGTCAGGGACCAATCAGAAGGCTGACAAAGGGTCAATTGTCTGTCTCTCCATCTCTTTCTTCATGACATGGGATTTTGTGTCTTCCCTTTGGAAAATGCTGACTCAGGGGAGCTTAGTTGTTTCTTTTGCAGGCCCAGGGCCATAAACAGGGTCAAAAGTTGTAAACCAGGTCACAAGTAATACAAGTCAGCAACTGTACTGAGGATGTTGTAAAGAAGCAGTGGTGTCTGGTTTTGGTTTACTGTATACTATGGGGGTTATATAGGGAGCAGGTCCTCTCCTCCCCAGACAGTTATAAAACAGAAAGGCAACGTGCTGTAGAACGAGCACTGCAGACGGATACCAGAGTGTGTGTATGGACTGCTGTCCTTGCAAGTAAAAATAAAGGTCTTTCTTTTGCTAATATTCAACGGGAGTTAGTTTGATGATTTCATATTATGTTTTTTCCACGACAACAGCCGTGCCTCGTTTGCTACCATGGACCGGTTAACAAACCCTCCTGCGTACGTAGCATCTGAATTCCACTCTACAAAGGCCTGCAATTACTTCTTTGCTGAGAAACTTCAGAACATTGGAAAAGCAGTTAGTGCATCAATATCAAGTCCAGCAACAGCGATGTCTCCAATTAAAACAAAGTTGGACAAAATGACACAATTTTACCTAATCAATTACAAAAACCTGGATAATATCATGGATCAGTAAATTCATCCTCCCGTTGTCTCAATATTTTACCCACAAGAAAATGTTACCCGTCATGGCATCTGATCTGATTCAGATAGTAAACTCATCCCTTTTGTCAGGTGCTGTCCCCAGACCTTACAGACAGGAGTCATCAAACCACAGGAGAAAAAGATCAATCTGGACAAGTTGCTGAAGCAAAATTACAGGCCTATTTCAAATCTTCCATTCATCATTAAGGTTATTGAAAAAGCTGTGTTTCAACAGTTAAACACCTTCTAAACTCTGACCAACCGCTTTGACATCTTCCTTTTTTTTATATATAATTATTATATATAATATATATATTATATATTATATATATATATATTTATATATATATATATATATATATATATATATATATATATATATATATATATATATATATATATATATATATATATTACTTTAAATCATGCTTTTTATGTATGTTTTAATATGTTTGTAAAGCACTGTGAATCATCCTGTTGTTTTTTTTTGTGATCAAATTTTTATTTCTTTTTTTTCCTTTTTCTGAAAAAACAACATGGTGCAAAAAAAACACCAATACATGACAACAAAAAATGAATAGATAAATGTAATAACAAAAAAAAAACAAATACAAAACAAAAAAAAAACAAAAAAAAGTAATGCCCATATTATTAAGTATAACAATGCAAAATTAACACATAAATTAAGAGCAAAAATAAATAAATAAATAAATGAAAATAAAATCATAACCCCAGACATTACCCACCCACCCCCTGGATCCTAGAAAACACCTTCTAAACTCTGACCAACCGCTTTGACATCTTCCTTTTTTTTAATATTATATATATATATATATATATATATATATATATATATATATATATATATATATATATATATCTTTAAATCATGCTTTTTATGTATGTTTGAATATGTTTCTAAAGCACTGTGAATCATCCTGTTGTTGAATGTTGCTATAAAAATAAAATAATCATGGGTGGATTCATGGACTCAGACCTGAACCTTCAGTCACACGTTTTTTTCTATAAAGTCTGCCTTCGATCACCTGAAGAACATTTCCAGGATCAAAGGACTAATGTCTTAGCAGGGTCTTGAAAAACGTATCCATGTGTTTATCTTCAGTAGAATTGATTACTGCAACAGTGTCTTCACAGATCTGCCTAAAAAGTCAATATAACAGCTTCGCCTAATGCAGAATGCTGCTGTCTGAGTTCTCGCTATAACTTAGAAAGTGGAGCACATCACTCCAGTTCTCAGATCTTTACACTGGCTCTCTGTGTCTCAGAGAATAGACTTTAAAAATACTGCTGTTCGTTCATAAATCACTAAATGGTTTAGGACCAAAATACATCAGAGATTTGTTGTTTCCATATCAACCTTCCAGACCTCTCAGGTGTTCTGGTTCAGGTCTGTGTCCCCAGAACCAGAACCAGAACCAAACATGGAGAAGCAGCATTCAGCTTTGATGCTTCACAGATCTGGAACAAACTTCCAGAAAAGTGCAGGAATGCTGAAACCCTCAGTTCCTTTAAATCAAGGTTAAAAACTCATATGTTTACAACTGCCTTTGGCTGAATTATTTCAACCATTCTGAATTTAGATTTAAACCATGTTAATTTCAGTACTACACTGTAACTCTAGCTTCTACCTTTTTTTTATCATGCCACTGCACTGTAACCCATAATCTTTTTCTTTCCCTCTTTACTTTTAATTTTTTCACTATAAAGCACCTTGAATTGCCCTCTTGCCGTAATGTGCTGTACAGATAAACTTGCCTAACCTTGCTTTGCCTATGGAGCCATTGTAAGCCTAAGGCCCCGTTTACACATAGCCGGGTATTTACAAAAACGGATATTTCCCCCTGTGCGTTTTGAAAAATTCCATCGTTTACACGAGATCGTTTTCAAAATCTCTTCGTTTACACGAATCTGCATAATTACGCTGTTAACGTCATGCCAGCCAATCAGAATCCTGGAAAAAACATCAACAAATGACACGTGTAACTTCCAGTTAAGGCTGATTTGTGGTTCCGCGTTACACCAACGCAGAGCCTACGGCGTAGGGTACGCAGCGACGCACACCATACGGCGCGCATCGCCGCGTACCCTACGCCGTAGGCTCTGCGTCGATTTAACGCGGGACCATAATTCAGGCTTTACTTCCAAGACGGAACGAGAGTCTTTCGTTTGGAGTGACAGAGAAGTGGAGTTACTTTTAAGTGTGACTTTAGAATATAAAACAGGTAAAATACAAGAAAATATTGACGGTGGCCAAACTAAACACAGGTCGCACACATGACGCTGGTGACGTTTCTGTTGCATAATGTGACGTTCTGAAGCCTAAATCTCCGTTTTCTCTGTTTAGACGCAAACGTGAAAACTGAGTTTTTGAAAATCTCCACTTTGGCCGGAGTTTTCAGAAATGATCGTTTTTGGTGACTTTGAGCTCCGTTTTCGTGTAAACGAACGGCCAAAACGCATGAAAACCCCACCGTTTTTGCTCCGTGTAAACGGGGCCTAACATCAAGATACTGGATGATGAGGAACTACATACTGATCAGGTGGTTAAAATTCCTGCAAATGAATACGAGCTTCAAGACACATGTTCATGGTAATGAAGAAAGTGACGGCAGCTCTTCTGTGTCTTCCCCACAGCAACGCTTACTCGTAAAAGGTATTTTCCATTGTGAGAGAGATCCACATTGAGAGCAGATTCAGGCTTGCTCCTGAGACAATTGAAGCTTTTCTACAGGTTAAGCTCTACAGCGACAGTTGTTGTTTTAATGCAAATTTCCCTCCGCTGCATTGGCAAAAGCAAAGGCATGCAAAGCAGAGAAGAACAAAGCTCAGTGAAGGCAGATGCTCACAGGTCTTCAATATGACTGAGACAGCGTTCATGTGAACTCACCATGGCACAAACTGCCTTTGAAAGATAGTCAACAATGAAGCATTTGCAGTTTTGTCTGAATGTATCATTGCTATGGTTTTGTCTGTGGAGGGTTGACATGCTGAAATTACAGATTACATAATACATAAATAAAAAGCAATGATCAAACTGGATTTTTTAACTGGATGTACTTGGCTAATGTTTGCTTAGGCTTTTTACTGCAGTAATTTAATAAAAACATGGGATACCATGTACTAGAAGGCAAACTAGCATTACAATTATGTTGACTAAGATCACTCTGATTCGGTAATCAGTGTGTCATTTATCACATGTAAGTTGGAATATTCTAGCCGGTCGTAATAAAAATGGCAACTTCGTAGCATATTGGTGCTGCCGTCTCTTACTTTGTCTTTGTTGAGGTGGGATAGCATAAAAACAGACTGGTAGATTATGCAGAGGACCAAAGAAATCTGTGATCAATGAAGGCTTTCGAATTAAGTGAAATGTTAATTTAGAAAGTTTTCAAGCCCTTTATTCAACACTCAAGCATTATATTTCTAACTTTAGAGAACGGCATAGAAATTTAAGCAAAGCAAATTAAAGCATAAACTAGTAAACTGTCAGAACATAGTTACATTTGTACAGCTCGGTAGTAATGTAGAAACCCAGCTACGGCCTGCTAGCGGCCCTGCAGGGGTGAGGCTGGCTGCTGCTGGCAGCAGTGGGAGAGCAACCTCTTCCACCATATCCAGGGTGATCGCAGCCATCTGTTGCTCCAATTAACAGGACAAGTCATATTTTAAATGTGATTATGCTCTCTTAGCTCTTAAACCACAGTTCAGTTGAGGAGTTCAAGTGTTGACAGCATTATTTTACAATGTAGTTGTCACTCAAACATGATTTATGCCTCTAAATATGTTTACATTTTGGGCTTCATGTAATTTTACCTGATGAGGTACATATAAATGTAACCCTTGTACAGTTATGGATATTAAATGTAGCTATGAAGACCATAACTGCTTTTATTCCTCTTCTAAAGCTGAATGTTGGTTTGGGTTTTAAACCAGCGCCTAGTGGTCATTCAAGGAATTGCATGCTTTAGCACTTCCATGAAGGCATCAGTTCAGATACAGTATAACTCCCTGTTCTTGTTCAGAAGGCTCTTTGCTGTCGGCCAGAGTCTCAGGCTCCCCCATTACAACCAGTCAGCTAGGCGGACACACCCTTGCAGCTACAATTGTGACAGTTCAGTTGAAAGGATCACCGGAAGACTTACGTTAGGTAGGAATGAAAGTTGCTAAACTGGTTGATAGTCAAATGTAATCAGAAATAGGCCCGAGTCCACTCAAGCATTTATAACGTGTGAACGCTTGAATAAGAGCTGAAGGAGGTTGTTGAAAATGAGCACCGTAGTTTGCCATGTTGAGCAGTTTGTTTACTTCCTGTATCTCTATCTGTACCACAGGTAGAGCAAATAGAGATCTTGTGTCTGTTGGGGTTCAAGTGTTTTTATTTTTGGGAAGAATTCGTCTTGAGTTATATGTGCAGCAATGTTTTTTGTTCAGGTTAGCCGCGGCAGAGTGGTGCAGAAAACCCTCTTTGGGTTGTGAGTGTGTCGCTGACCAGTGATTAAAAGTAACTTTTGTTGTGTTCTTTCACAGGCTGCTAGCCTGATGCTGCCATGCAGCGATGAAGCTGCAACCTATTGATGATGGAAAATGGGGCTAACTTCAGAAAGTTAGCAGAGATAGGCCTTTGTCAGTGGTGCAGTTGGCCTTTCAAACTGTCCACTTGGAAGTCAATTTTACTGATTTCCCTGTAAGTTGCTTTGAATAAATAAAAAAAAGAATCTTCTTAACTGTCATGTAAGAACATATACGCTTAGAGATGCTTAAAATGTGTTTTTAAAACAAGAGTTTTATGTCTTTGCACAATAGCTGTGTCATTTGGATTTGGCTCGACAGATTTTTCTTTAACGACTTGGACTTAAAGTTTGGTGACTTGACTATACCGCCTTTAGACACCAGTGATGGTGCAGTTTAGAACAGAACAGAACATAATAAACCTTTATCGATGCCCACGGGGGATATTCAGAACTTACAGCAGATGCTGTTAAACAGTCTCTTTTTCTAATTAGAAAAAAAACAAAACAGTCTGATGGCAATGGGCATAAGTGAAGTGAGCATCTGAATCCCTCCGTCTCCCTCCGGGGTGAGAGTCGTCTGGAGCTGAGTTTGCCGCCCAGCTGCCACAGGTGGGCATGCAGAGGGGGTGTTGCCGCATTTTGTAAATGTACCTTTTCATTTCATTTTGTAATAAAGCTGCATTTTGTAATAAACTGCCCCATTTTCTAATAAATTTTGTTATTGCATTTTGAGAAGATTATTATAAAATGCACTTGCAACTTTTTTATTTTCTAGTAAATGTAATAACATGGTGCATTATGTATTATTGTTGTTGGTTTAACAATGAATTTATACAAGAGTGACTTTTGTTGTTTTTTATGCAATTTCCCTCAGAGCTTTGTAGCCCAATAAATGTATGTATAATACTCCAAATATAACTTTAGTTGCCTATTTGAAGTTTGGAATTATACAGGCCAATAACAAACAAATAAACTATGCTTTAGAATTGTTATTACATAATGCACCATGTTATTACATCTAGAGAATAAAAAAAGTTACAAGTGCATTTTGTAATAATCTTCTCAAAATGTAATAACCTATTACATAATGCGGCAAAATGTATTACAAAATGCGGCTTTATTACCAAATGAAATGACAAAGTTATTACATTTTGGACGTTTATTACAAAATGCCCCGTTATTACAAAATGCGGCTCAACAGGGTGAAAGGGGCTTTTCAGGATGACCTGGATTTTGTTCTTCATCCTCTTCTCAGCCAGTTTCCAGATTGTTCTGATGCAGACCAACCAGCCCTCTTCACCAGTTTTTTCAGCTTTCATATGACCCCACCCTCTCCACCTCCTGGATATAAACGGGCTCAGGTGAGCTACTGTTCCTCCACCAGTCCACCACCAGTCTTTTGGTCTTTTTGATGTTGAGCTTCAGATGGTCTGATGAAGCTTTATACAACAAAACTGGTTAAGACGCAACAACTTAAAGAGGTTTAGTGTAAGATTGTGTCATGTCACCAGCACTCCCTCTGACAGCATTAACCCTGCACACTGAGCCCTGCTACAGAACACATCACCGTCTGATCTAACATGCTGGGTATTAGATTGGGCTCTTACCTACGTCTTTATTTTACAGCCTTTTCCTGCACTGCATCAGGCTATTATGTTTTTCTTTTCAATTAAACCAACAATCCCAAGATAATGCAATATGCCACCGTTTGTGCAACATGATACAAGCCCAAGTAATATCCTGGTCAGAGAAAACACACCGACTTCGCTTCCCCTGCTTGTTTTTTTCTAACAATATGACAGTATCAGTGCAGTAACTCAACTGTCATGAGGTATCTGTGACAAAAGGTGTCTTTGGTACGCCAGTCCCAGCCCACAGTGTGACAGATGTGTCATAGTGCCCCCCTGAGCTCTCATATTGTATGACTCCATCTTCAGCTTCTATTGTAAATGTCTGACAGGTGATAAATATTAATATCAATGCAAAATGGAGTCATATTGTGACGTGCAGTATATCACTAATGTTTGGTACGAGAATCCTGATGCTCTTGAAATGGGACTTTGTGATTATGCTCAGATATTAACTGCTGAATATTTCAACTTGTGTATGTGTGTGTGTGTATATATTTACATTTATGTTTGGACTCTTGTCTGCTTCACAGTGTGTTTTTCCATGTTCTGGGCGCACGTTCGGTTCCCTTCAGGGACGAGTTTAACAAAATCTCTTAATAATTAAAGGAGATAAGTTATTTTGCAGAATATTTCTAGTTTCTTACAAATGTTAAATTAGCCTGCGGCACATCTGACAGAGCTCTGTTTTGAGCAGGCAGCTGTGAAAGGACTGGACTTGTAGCAGAGGAGGGAGGTCGTTTTATTAAAAAAAAAAAAAAAAGCAGCTTTGGCTTTCATAAAAAATTAGACTTGCACACTACAGAACGCATGCTGTGTGAGAATCTACAGGCACTGCGCAAGTTTAGCACCAAACGTGCCCGCCTGCTGTTAGGATGGGGCTGTGGGAATTAAAAGATGTCCATGAACGCAGCAGGGTCTCTTTTTTGCAGCATTGGGTTATTTTCAGTGAAAAATGTCAAAATGACCACAGGCACTCGAGTTTCTGCTGTTTTTCAGTCTGTTGAAAATGTGGTTTCCTTGAAAGTAATGTGTTTACTATTTAAACCAGTAAATCAAAAAAGAAAAACAAAAGAATCTTAAGAGTCACTGATGATATTAAATGTTTTGTTTATTTTGAAAAAGACAGTTAAACGTATGACAGATCCAGGGAGATCTCTTCAGTGTCCTCCCTGACGTACGCCGAAGCCTTCATCCTGGTGCAGCGTGGCTCTAACACTCACATTTGGACCTGATTTTGGCAGTGGCTCTTAACAGTTTACCCTCCAGGTACTTCCAGGGGTTTGATCTTCGACCCTGGACGTGCCCTTAACATCAAATTGCATCTATTTGGAAGCAGATTGCCATGAAAGGCAAATGATTACAATCTGCTCTCTTGATTGAACTCAACCTCATGTTCTGTGGGGGAAAAAATGCCTCTCTGCAAAAAGCTCCAGCACATGTCAGACTATTCCCTTTTCTTCCAGTGGCAGGGCTGAGGGGTCCAGTCCACACTGCTTCATCTGGACGGCAATGTCGAACAAGTAGTCGTAGCATTCACACCTACAACATGCAGCAGAATAACGAGGGGGGAGAAGTAAAACACAATAAATGTCAATGTGTTATCTTTGCCAAATGTGTGCACGGTGTTAATATTGATGAGATGGAAATGCTCACATGGTTTTTGCTTTTTCCCACGACTCTCCCCAAACGTAGACTCCGTGTCGGCGGACGAGAACCGCACATGAATCTGGATATTCTTCCATCGCTCGAGCCATCCGGTCTTTCAAGTCCTTTTCCTCAGGTGTGTTTTCAATAATGGGCACCGTCAACATGTCGTCGTACCTGTTTTTGCGAGGTGCAACATAAACATGACACCGAGTTACCTTTTTGCCATTCGTGTATCACCAGTTATACAGATGGACAGGGCTCGCCGCATAATAGTTTGGCAGTTGAATCAGACACAGTGGAAGTAATAGAGCTAATGTGAATCTGGCTCGGTGCTTCAAGCTATTTCATATCACCCTCTCAAATGTAAGGACAGCTTGTTTTAACTGTCTGAGTTAACAGAGATCTAAAGGGTTGTTGTGCGAAATGAAGCCAGCAAAACAAAACAAACGCAAAAAAAAGGTTTGGAGAAAAGGACAAGCATGTGTACAGAGCAACTGTACGGTAACATCAATCAGCTGGGACTTGCATTGGGCTTAGTGCAAAGGGCAGGGCAAGACTGGGCACATTTGAGCACAATGGTGAATTAAGAAAGATAAAACGGCACACTGAATCCCGTTGGACTGAAACACCACGCTTCTGCTTTTCCCAGTGTTGGTGAAAAAGCCGAACGTGTCAGACCCTGAGAAAAGTTGGAGCGTGCAAAACTGGCAATGCTGGAAATTTCTCCCGTCAGATGTGACGCTGTCTTAACTTGTGCCGGAA
Organism: Cololabis saira; assembly: GCF_033807715.1. Lineage (NCBI taxonomy): Eukaryota > Metazoa > Chordata > Actinopteri > Beloniformes > Belonidae > Cololabis > Cololabis saira. The sequence continues at coordinate 16,108,455 of NC_084588.1, read as the reverse complement.
CAAAACCTCCCCTTCTGCTTGATGGGAAACCTGTCATTCAGTTAACTAGTACTAACAGAGAAATTCTCTGTTATTGTGTTACACTTAAGTACGGCTCTCTGGAACGTACTTCCTGTAAAACAACTGAAGAGATTCAATCTTTCTCTGGACTCCTCTAACGATGAGCGATTACATACCGATAGTTAGTGCTTGAGGTTCCCCTACGAATCCCCTTGATCATCTCCTGATGTGTAATCCTGAACTCTTTGCCAGAATACAGCAGTGTTGCCATGACAGCAGCCTTGGAGTGGGTGTGTATAACTGCCTGTGCGCCTGCATTTTAGCAAAGGAACAGCAGATTTGGGTGTTTTAGGGTTGTTTGCCGGTACTTTTATTTTCCTTTTAAGTGACAGCTACAACAATGAGGAAGCATGCAGAAAAACACCATCAACCCGTATCCGTATCCCCTCAAAAATAGATACATTAATACTCTATAGTTGATGGATTATAATTTCACAGTCTCAATTACCAGAGGAGCATACAAAGTTTGACCTGGCGTTCAAAGACAAAAGGGATGAGTGACTGATAGAAATGCTGTCATTTTGGGGGGATGTACTTCATTAAATACTGACATTTAATTATCTTGCCTTTTATTAAACAAGTTTTTTTTGTTTGCTTCTCTCTAAACCAAACAATTGATTGCAAGTTAGTATTCCATTAAAAAAGGATACTCAATTAAATTCAAAAATAAATAAAAGCAATTCTTGGGATGGACAACCAATATTCATTGTGATCTGGATGTGGGGGGGTGGGGGACACTGAACACCAACGAAAAAAGAATGGAAACCTAATCTATTGTGTCTGTGTCTCTACTTTCTCTGTTCTTCATTCTCTGTCTGTTTTCTCTTTTCTCTCTGTCTCTTTTCCTTGCGGTTTTCCTTGCCACTGTTTGGTTTAAGTATTCAAAATAAAAGCTCAGTTTCAGTCGTTTCTGTACATAAGTATGTAAGTCACACCACCCTCAATCGACTGTTTAACGGGAGTGCAGCGCCACAGTCGCTCCAGTCATCATATCCTGTTGTGAAAAGGCAGCAGCAGTTTCAAACGAACACTGCTAATAGGCTCCAGTGAAGTTTACAGTGGAAGGAGTACGTGTGGAAGACTTTGTTATTATAATGTCCCGCTGGCATGTTTTTGGGTCTGCGACGCCAGTTGTTTTGAACAAACAGTATTTCTCCTTCGGTCACGGTTTGCTCAGGATGGAGTTGTTGTTCCAGTAAACTGTCGTCTGCTTTGTGGTTTTAACTGCGTACATCTGCTTGGTTGTGAGCTGACTGGTTCTTTGGGAAGTCAGTCTGTAAATATTGTGAGTGAAACACACAATAGAGTTGTATGTATTCCTTTGTTTTGATCGTGGTGGTAAAACATGGATTGTAGTCTGGAATTTTCTTCCTTTCTGGATTGAATTTAACTTGATATAAGTTGAACTAACAGAAAACAAATATTTAAAAAATCTGTAATTCAAATGTAACTGTTATAAATATTTGGATTCTGTGGTGAGCAAATCCTTTCATTCTACCTTTATTAATGTGGCTGCTGGGGCATTTTAGAAATATAAATTCCCCATTCACTGGACCGACAACTTTCACATGCTCCTCCATTTCCACCTCTCTTCTCCTCACCAAGCCACTCAAATTCAGCTGAAATCTGTATTTAAATCTGAAAAAAGCCATTTATTCTAGTTTAATAGTAAGACGGGACAAAATACTGCTCTTCTATGCCAGGACAGTGTCCTGGATAGCCCTTAATGTAATACAAACCGTCACCACCAGGGGAAATCTTTGACGGCTGTCCACTCTCTTACTCATTCTGCAGTTTCCTTGCATTGCAAAATTAAAACTAGTGTATGAGAGCAGAAATCGATTGATGCCTAATGGACCAAGTCACACCAAAATCTCTTATTTACCCTCGGAAACAGCTTCAATAATATATCCAAGTTTTCTATTAATAATATTTAACGTAACGTTCTGTATTCTGACATTTTTCAATGCACTGTTATTTATATTTATATATATATATATATATATATATATATATATATATATATATATATATATATATATATATATATATATATATATATAAAAAAGCATTGTTCGGGAGTTGGTAGCAAATTTATGTTACTGGTATTGATATAAATAAATGAAATGATACCCAACCTACGACAGAATGACAACAGAATACACACTTTACTAATAAAGTAATACATACATAAAAGAGGTAATAATAGCTCAGATTTCATGTTCTGGGTCTCTGCACAGCGCCTGTTGTAATAGACGCTATATAAATAAAATTGAACTTCAAGAAATATTTAGTACATTTTTTTTTAACACCAGTGACAATGATGTCATATAACAGAATTAAAAAAAATAATCAAAAAGCGTAAAGTTAGAATTAGTGGAACATGGATCGTCCTTCAATGCCGACAAAAGTGAGATGTGAGAAAGTCAGAACATGTATCGTCATGGATGATGTGTAACACTTGGGACACTGAGGTCAGTGGGAGTATTCTGGGATGGGTTCCAGGAACTCACCTCTCATAGTGTAGGCATTCATGAACAGCGGTGTACACTGGCTCTTCTTCAACCCCTTCCACTCAGGTGGACGGCTGATGTCCCTCTCCTCCACGTCACACACAAACATATCGTCTTGCTGAGGAAAACAATCAGATGGGTGACGTATGAGTCACGATCACTGCTGAAAAAGATTCAACTTGTGGTAAAAAGTTGCTCACCTGTATTCTCTCTTTCTGGACACCTGAGGGTGCAATGTAAATCTGGTCCCTGCGAGTTTCACACAAAAAGTGAGGAATATATTAATATTAAAGAGACTTCGTGATTTGATTATGGAGTATGATAGTTTGACACAAGAGACAACTGCACTGCTCTAAGCTGAGTTCATCTTTGGCTTATGAAAAATATTTTGCCTATTATAAAATGCAAGTAGAAAAAGAAAATGACTAAAGTCTTTCATTTCAAGTCCAATTCTTGTATTGTAGCTCTAGTCAGCAATGATGCAAGTATAACCGTCACATTCGACAAATGATAGTTCCCGGTGTACTGTCTTTGTTAGATATAAATTCATATTCCATGGCCTTAGAAACACGACCTGCTGAAATAACACCACAATGAAATGCAAATTAATTCGTAACGGCAGTGTTAAGCAGACTCAGTTAATCACTTCCAATTTTTGCAATAATCTCCTTTAGAACCTCACACTTCCTCAGTAGAATGCAAAGAATAAAGCAGTCAACTTCTTATTCATCAAGCAAAACAAAAAATAAAATTTCCACACGAAAATGTTGTGGTGATCTTATTGATTTTGAGTGGATGGTATTGGCGGGGCCTCCTGAGGCTGAGTCATGTCAAAGTGCATACAAAGCAACTGTGGTGGTGGGGAAAACGGGCATGAAAGACGAATAAATCAGCTCTGTGTTCACAGAAACAAAACTCTAACTTTCTGGAGAGCCTCTAATAACTTCATTTTCATATGGATTCAGCTGCTTGATCAATTCAACTTTTGCCTGCAGACGCCTTGTTTGCGTTACCTCGTGATGTATATTGTTTATTATCAGAAAATACAATGAGGACATCGTGAGTTTGTCAAATGTGATGCACTTTTTAGTCGGAATGTAAACGCAGTTCCTGCGAAGCTCATGTACTGCAGAGGGGCTGGAATTTTTCTATGTAAATATTCAACATAACCATTTTACAAGATGAAAGAAAATTATTCCTTTAATCATTTCAAAGTCTGTGTTTTTGTCTGTCTGACTGAAATAACAATGTTCGTGGAGCAGCACTCAGTGAATCTTATCGAGCTCATTTGGCTAAGATCCCTTGTGGATGTTAATAAATGCCTGCCAATCCACCATTCAACCAGAGATTTGATAATGGGCGGCACTTTCTTAATAGCTGCCGTGAAAAACAACTCCCTTCAGAGATGTTTGTGCAAAACAAATGTGTTTTGTTGCTGCAGAACTGCAGCCTTGTGTCTTAGATTTAAACCCTAGATTCAAGGTTTGAACAAAACTGACCTTTGATTAGTACACAAACACTCCAAAGCTACCACAAAAAAAGTAAAATATGTATGGTAAATATTTGCCAATGCTAGTATCAGAGATTTGTAAATTAGTCAACTGAGCTGTGGGAAAACCCCCTTCTCGTGAAGAAATGTTGAAGATACAATCACTGATAAGCTAGAGTGTGAGGAATAAAAAAAACAAGAAAAATAGACAAAGCAGTGGCAAAAAACTGGTTCCTATGCTTCACATTATTCCGTGGGAATTAAATCCATGTACAAACCCTCGTCTGAGACTGATCCCACCGCCAGTCCCCGTCACCCATCCCAGCTGGTAGAAGAGCCGGCACAACTCGGGAATGAGGACACGGGGATGCTCCTTTTCCTGGGACAGACACAGAACCGCTCAACAAATTATAATTAAATGTACAAGAAATGTTGTGATGACGTTTTGGGTCTAAGTGCATCTGCTGGGTAATCAGAGCATACATTTGTGTGAAAAAGGGTTTGCCCACTTTTTTTTTTTTGCATGTTTGTCACACTTAAATGTTTCAGATCATTAAATACATTTAAATATTACACAAATATAACAAAATTCAGTTTTTAAATGAAGGTTTTTACTAGTAAAGGGGAAAAAAATCCAAACCTACATGGCCCTGTGTGGAGAAGTGATTGCCCCCTAAACCTAATAACTGGTTGGGCCACCCTTAGCAGCAACAACTGCAATCAAGCGTTTGCTATAACATGCAATGAGTCTTTTACAGCGCTGTGGGGGGATTTTGGCCCACTCATCTTTGCAGAATTGTAGTAATTCTGCCACCGAGGGTTTTCGGGCATGAACCGCCTTTAAGGTCCTGCCACAGCATCTCAATCAGATTCAGGTTGAGACTTGGACTAGGCCACTCCAAAGTCTTCATTTTGTTTTTCTTAAGCCATTCAGAGGATTTTTTTGGTAGACAGCAGATGTCATGCCCCCCCTCCCCTAGGTTGACCAGGGTGTTGGGGGGGCTTTTTCCACACAGGGCCATTTAAGTTTTGATCCCCCCCCCCCCCGTACTAATAAAAACCTTCATTTAAAAAAAAGTAATTTTGTGTTAACTGTGTTAAGTTCACAAAAATTGAGGTAAAGAGAAGTTATCTGGCACATTTTGTCGTGCAGCCCAGATTGTGGACTCCCATCCACAAACTACCAGGCCCATAGTCGTTTATGTGGAGATTGTTTTCTTAATTTTGTTTGGAGCTGAGTTGTACCGAGACCCTCTGAAGTCATGGAAACATTTCGTTCAGTGTCAGACTTGATTAATGCGACAAAAGTATTTAAAGATGCCCTAAAATAATATGAAATATACAGTATTACAGCAGATACGAATACATTTGTGCCCATCACCTTTAATATTATAAGACGGACTACATTTATCATTAAATACAATCATTTGTACATTTCAAGTCTTCACTGTGGGTATTGGCGATGTCTCTGTTGAGATGTTGGCCAGACCATAGTCTCAAGTTTCAGTTTACTTAGAAACTATTGTGTAACTTTGTGTTTTGACTTGTTTTCATGCCGGAATGTTCCTCCTCTGCCAAGTTTCCCATGATTGGTGACTCGAGATCATGTTTGTCATTGTTTTGGCATATTCACGTGCATTCATGGTGTCACACGGCACAGTGGCAGTTCTGTCCACATTCACCAACCTGACCTAATTTGAGCCCGACAAATGGATCTTGCCCACATCTGGATAAAGAATGTGCTCAAATATTCTTGTCATGGTTTGTATCAAAGTTAAATCTTGAGGCTTGAACATGCAGAGACAAACAGCTGCTTTTTTCACACCAGTTATGAGGTGGATCCGGCCAGTACCGTTGTCTACAGTTACTCTACAACGGTGATCACTGCCCCTCTTCTTAATAACACCCATGGATCATTCTAGATCACCCAGTTACTGACTTTTACTGGCTGACCCTTTTAGTGGTTCATCAAACTTCTTGTATCCTTTTTCCTAGTGAAAGCTGTCATCATCGTTTAAGGTTATTACATTAAATGTAGAGCCATGACATTTATATATATCGCCCATAGTTTCAAATCAATGACAGCTCTAATGTTTCAAAGGTTAAATTATATGGTAAAGTTCATGCAGTTAAACTGACTGGTAATCACAGATGTATTTACATCAGTGGTGTGACCATGAGTGACTTTACTTTTCATGAAATGAGAGTTTCTGCTTTGGTTATACATCCATGTATGCCTTCCCCCCTGTGAACACGTTCCAAAAACAGAGTTGGGACAGTAGAGCTATTACCAATTTGAAATGGTGTCATTTTTCTCACAAACAATGAGAGTTTCAGTTGTTATTACATCTCGTTCTTCTTGAAAACGCATCTCAAGGTGTGAACTGGTAACGAGGTCCATTACATGTTTTTGTTCCATAAGTTTATAGCAATTCTCTATTAGGGACTGGCCAGCACTGCAGGCTGTTGGGAGTGCTGCTTTTGTCCTAAATGGTCAATACCTGTTTAAATTACCTGTGGAAGTTACTTTTTGCCCCCCTTAAACTCCTTACTAGCATTAAATTACCCTTGAACCAACTTTTTGGGAAAGTGATAAAGGCCTAAAATGCAAAAATGACAAATATAGTTAACTTAACATAACATGAAATATCTCAGGTTCATACCATGTGTAAAGAAATAAAGGCCCAGATACATTTAAGAATTGTTCTTACTTGTGATTTCCATATAGTCTCAACTTTTTCAAATTTGGGAGTTGCGCAAAATAATTTAATACAAAAAACATTTCAGTGTTTTTGTATCTCATCACACTTGCCTGTTTCTCTGTAGCCCCTTGACTTGAATCTTGGCAGCCATTACTGGTGCCACACAAAGCTGACATCCCCTGTGAGAAAAGGAGAAAACCAGTCACTCCAGCTGGAGACAGTTCATGATCTCAACAGAAGACTTGTGGGTGAGGATGCAGTTACATTGATTTGGTGTCATATAAAACATGAATAGTGCACTGAAGTTGCAAGGACGTAATCTTTTGTCACGGATTTATTACCTTGTTTTGACATACCCATTATTGGTACCATTTTCCATAGAAAAATAACAAGGAAGAATGAAAATAATAACTTTCTACTTCTCAGTTACTCGTTTTCCTCCTCTCCTTCTACATTGTAGTTAAGGCAAAACTGGTTTCCACTGAATCAGAGGTCGATATTCAGGATTAAAAAGCTATTATTATAAAAGCTGTTTGCTTTGGCCAACAATTACAAACATGACAAAAGAATCATTGTCCTCCAAAAACAAAAGAGTAGATTCTAGTCGGTAAAAGACAAAGTGAATCCATATTTGAGTTTGAAAGAATCATACCTACTTTTATCACCACATGGCAGGTTATTGTATGTTTCTGTTTGTGCGATTAGTACAGTTGTCTATTTGTCCCCAGTTGGGGGTAAAAGAATAATCTTGTTTCTTAAAAATGAACTCAAAGAGGAGCGAGTTCAAAGAAAATAGTAAAGGGCCCTAGATGAACACTTGGGGCTCCCCACAAGAGGAGACATACAAGAAGACAAATCCTCAAGCTACGGTATACAGAAAAATGATTGTCAGTTGACAATTGACTTCAACAATTTAAACGTTGTATCCTTAACGGTCCGTGTACTTCGCGGCCATCCGTTTTTTGTTTTGAAATGACAAAATAAAAATAGTGAAATAATCCAAAATAATCTGTTTCCCGTTTTTTGTTTTGACAATAAAAAACGGAAAACGGATCGTTATCCATTATCCGTTATCCGATTTCATTGATGTGTTTGAAAATCGAAATTGGGAATTAAAACAGCGAGTGGAAAACTCTTTTCTATATTTCCTATTTGTTTCCAAGGATACTGAAAACCTACCTTACACCATCTACAATTTCTACTGTTGGGCTTTAAAATGCAATAAAAGTAGCTCTAAGTTAAACTAAATGGTAGTGATATTTGAGGTGCCTTTTAAATTGACTTGTGGGTTCTCCAGAATATACAAAAAAGAGCTTCATATATTTAGACGCTTGAATGTCAAGAGCAATGCATGCATCACAGTTCTAAGATTTTTTTTTTTTTTAATTTTCTTTAAACAAACGTGTTTGACAAGTGATTTGTGTTTCTTGCAATGAGCCCCTGAGGAATTATGGTACATGTCAGAACACACAGTTGGATGAGCAATCATGTGTCATTAAACATAATATGCAAATTTGTTTCATTACAGTTTAAGATAAGCTCAGAGATTCTGATATCAGCCAAGTAGATTTGGCGATCTAACTTTGCACTCTTCCAATTGTTTTTGTTTAGTCAGTCTGAAAGACTCACAAAATGCATAATGGATTAACTAGCGGATCATCTCCCATCAGTCTACCTTTCTCATACTTGTGTTGTGATGCAAAAACGATAATTTCTGAAAACTCCGGCCAAAGTGGAGATTTTCAAAAACTCTGTTTTCACGTTTGCGTCTAAACGGAGGAAAACGGAGATTTAAGCTTCAGAACGTCACATTATGCACCAGAAACTCACCAGCGTCATGTGTGCAACCTGTGTTTACAATTAGTTTGGCCACCGTCAATATTTTCTTGTATTTTACCTGTTTTATATTCTAAAGTCACACTTAAAAGTAACTCCACTTCTCTGTCACTCCAAACGAAAGACTCTTGTTCCGTCTTGAACGTAAAGCCTGAATTATGGTCCCGCGTTAAGTCGACGCAGAGCCTACGGCGTAGGGTACGCGGCGATGCGCGCCGTACGGTGTGTGTCGCCGCGTACCCTACGCCGTAGGCTCTGCGTTGGTGTAACGCGGAACCATAAATCAGCCTTAACTGGAAGTTACACGTGTCATTTGTTGATGTTTTTTCCAGGATTCTGATTGGCTGGCGTGACGTTAACAGCGTTTTCATGCGGGTCCGTGTAAACGAGGATATTTTTGAAAACGTAGAGGGGAAAATATCCGTTTTTGTAAATACCTGGCTACGTGTAAACGTGGCCTAAGTCTCTGGAAAGCGCCTAGAGAGAACTAGTGTTGTAATAGATGCAATTTAAATAAAATTGAATTAGCACAAACAATGCAAAGAAAGTTATTTTGTTTTTCATGACATTTTTCTCAAACTTTTTCTTTAGTTTTCAATTGTTTGAAAGAAAGCAGCAACAACGCCACTTTCATAATCACAAAAAAAGAAGACGTTTTATTACAGGCATCTTATACAAAAGTTGTTCAGCTATTTTTTTGTTTTCATCTTCAGCTTATAGTCATTAAAAATACACCAACTCAAACTACAGTGAGATGAGGGCTGGGAATCGATTTGATTCAGATCCTTGGGATTCAGAATGCATTATCACGATTCAATCCGATATCTATTATATCTAGTGTTATTAAAAATGTTTTTTTGAGCTGTTACCTGAATTACATGACTGCGTAGTAATGCAACATATTACTACTGGTATTAAACATGACGCCATGTTCATTGTTTGATAGTTTCACACCACCAATTTTTGGCATTACATGTAATATCATAGTTGGTAAACCAGTGATCTTCAACCCTGGTTTTCAAGTCACACTGTCCTGGAATCTGTAGTTGTTGCTCTGCTCCAACATACCTGTTTGAAATCATTGGATCGCCATCAGCTTGTCATGGGGGGTTGGAGCTGACAAGTTCTGTCAATGGCCCACTAATATGACCCAGGTGTGTTGGATCCGAGCAACATCCTAAACTTGCAGGACAGTGTGGCCTGAGCAAAAAGGGCTGAAGAACGCTGGTTTACCAAATGCATACTGTGGTATACACTGGCCCCATCAACAATTTACAAGAAGGTCATCTTGAGTTCCACCATATATGTGGATACTTAAATAAATTCAACTTGAAGTGTGACCCATGTTTTTGGACTCACACGACTTAACAGCTTGAATTAAACAGTACTATGAATTAAACAGTTGCGATGCGTCACAGAAAGGCATCGCAGGTCCTTCCTCCCCGCTGCCATCAGACTGTACAACCAGGCCTGCTCACCGTAGTAATGGACAATAATAACATGTGCAATAACAAGATGTGCAATAACCATATGTGCAATATCTATGCAATATATGTCTGTCTACCTCACACACATCCTACCTGCTTTTTTGCAGTTTTTTCGCACTACTTTTATTTTCATTCCAATGTATATACTGTCTATATTTCGTAATCATATATTTTTTACTTTTTTACCCCTCCCCTGCATGTGTGTGTTAAGTGTACTGCTGCTGAACAAAGTGAGTTTCCCCACTGAGGGAGAAATAAAGGATAATCTAATCTAATTAAAGTCATTTTTTATGTAGGTATATAGGTGCATATATTCTATATGCACCTAAAAAAGATTGCTTCAATCAACAAATATATTTTCAATTTAAAAAAAATTCACTTCAATCAAAGAAAAAAAGGGTTTGAATGCAAAAAAATATTTGAGACTCAAAAAAAATGCATTTGAACACTGTTTTTCTTTGATTGGAAATGTTTTCTTTGATAGAAGTGAAGTATTTTTTGTTTGAAGAAACGTTTTTGATTGAAGTAGTGTTTTTTGTTTGGGCCATATTATGGGTAGGACATTTGTGTCTTTATCATTTAATCAAAAAAGAAGTTGCTTCAAAAAGAAAAAAATATTTTCAATGAAAAAAAATCATTTCAATTAAAAAAAACTTTTTCAATCAAAGAGAAAAAGTGTTTGAATGCAAAAAAATATTTGAGACCCAAAAAATTGCATTTGAACACTTTTTTTTATTTAAAATATTTGTATCGATTTGAAGTGATTTTTTTTCTGATTGAAGTGAAAAAAGTTTTGAAGTCTTTTTATTGAATCATTTTGACACAAACATCCCGCAGTGGGCGGATGCTTCCCTATTTTTTTTTTTTTGATTGAATAATTAAGACACAAATCTACCTCCATATATTTTCCGTTTCCCCAAAACCTTCGGCATTTTGTCTTCTTCTGTCAGCTCACCACTCGCGGTAAAAGTCACATCAGAATATACCATTGTGTGAGGGGGTGAAGATGACCCACTATTAGTTATAAATAGCTCATAACTATGGTCAATTTTAATTAGAATGCCAACATTTAAGTATGAATATCTTATGATAGGAAAATTCAAAAAAATTGTATTAACTTAAAAAAAATGTGAAAGAACTTTAAATTTTCTGGGATCGTAAGTGGGCCACTCCAATTGCTTTGGCGGGCCGGATGTGGCCCGCGGGCCGTAGTTTGGGGACCCCTACTTTAAAACCTCTGGCCAAGGGGCGATCACACCTGTTTAACTTAAACAGGTTTAAACTTAAACTTTAAGCTTCTCTAATCACAAACTTTACTTCTGAGAAGTCCTTGTCCTTAACATCATAAAAGGTGTAAAAGCCCTTTGGATGTGCACGCATAAATATGACCGGTGCCGCTGCTTTGATGTATTTTCTTGCAGGAAAGCTTGATTTGTGTTAACCACGTGACTCAGCTGGGTGCTAACAGCTAGCGGCTAACAGCTGAGCAACAACAACACGGCTGTGAGTCCAGCTCACCTAAGTTTGCTCCGGCTTGTATTTAGAATGTATGGTTTCGAAGGAAAAGAGAGACGCACAACCACTTACCGAAGTTTTTGTGCTGAATCCCTGCACCCTTAAAAAAGAAAAAAAAAAAAAGAAAGTTAAACAGTTCACGCTACAGCTATGTGCTAAAGCGTTACGTCATCAACACGTGACGCCCGAACGCCGGGCATTAGAAGATGACGTAGCGGTCCTGCGCTGCAGAGGGGCGGGGCTGGAGGGGGGTCACGTGATGAAGTCACTGATAAAGAGGCAAATACGCTTTAACACATACCTGTCAAGTTTTGGATTTAGAAATACGGGAAAATGTCCCGCCGCGATCCCACCAGCCCAACCTAGGTCCAGTATCTTACATTTTAAGACAGATTTACTGCTGCTGCTGCACAAAAGTGAATGTCCCCATTGAAGGAGAAATAAAGGATCATCTTATTTTATCTTATCTTAGGAGAAATCCAAAATATCTGTCAACCACTTACACACTACAATTATGTGCTCGTAGCCTGATTGAACGACCTTTGTTGATACTGAAATGCTGTGTACTTCCTATGTATGTAGTTCCTGTAATATAACCTGAATCAAAATGGGAATTAAAGCACATTTGTTTGTTTTTTTTACATATTTTCAATTTATATAGGCCTACACATTGGTTGTCTTCAAGTGAAACATTTACATTTTCTTTTAATTTGTCATTTTCACTCATGTGGCTCTGTGGCATTCACACAGACACGTGTCCTGCTCAGCTTTAGGAAAGTAAATTCGGTTTCCCATTTTTAGAGATATTAACATGAAGTCTTCGCTTTTTGTGCAGGAATGTCTCTTCTCTCTGGTTACATCCATCCATCTCTGATTTGTTGTTCCGAGTTTGTTCCCGTTGTCGCCACTAGCCTCGCGAAAACTGCCGCCCAGGCTACAGCAGGTGGCAGTTCAGCAAGACTAGTGACCATTCAGTTTGCAATTTAAAAATTATTATAGGCCTATTATAAAACGGGACATTTACAGGAAAATACTAATACGGGAGGACGGCGGCAAAGATGGGTGAAATACGGTAGTTTCTCAGCCAAAACGGGAGACTTGACAGGCATGCTTTAACATTACCAGAGGAAGTGGTATTCTAAGCCTTTGTTGGCTCCAGAGTCCCCCAACTTTCTTTTTATTTAATATAATGTATTTTCTTTCTTTAAATGTTATTATAATTTATAATTTAATTATTTGACAAGTAACTATCTTCTAGACCCTTCCAACGTATCTGCATTGAAAATGCATTAGAAATAAAAAAAATACTTTACCAATCCCTTTAAATTAATTGTTGCAGCAGTGATGATTTCAGTCTCTTCATAGATTAATTGTTGTTGCTGTTGACAGTAAGGATCTGTTGCGGTAGCTATATTTTGATACGTAAGATGGACTAAACAATTTTGAACATGTTTTATATGATGTTCTGTGCTTGGTTGACCATAGACTTTAAATATTACTGTTCAAGCAATCCGTGACATCACCTGTAGGTTTTATGAACAGCAGTGTTGAAGTATTTCCTTATAGCTGCACACAGTACCATGTTGGGTGGACAATTACTGACTGGAACAGGCCCACCGTTTGTCAATCAAAGTTCCCACGGTGGAGGAGCAGCAGAGCTGCCACCAAATGTTTGCTGCAGAATATCCTATTTCGGTTGTTTCAGTGGTGAATTCAAAGATGGCAGTTGTGTTTAGTCACACTAGATTAGTAGGCTAAACTGCTGATTACTTTGCTAAGCCATGTAGCATGATGATGACTGATAATGGATAATGTCTGCTAATAAAGTGCTACAGCGCTCCTAAAAGTGCTATTGACATATTGAGTGTTTTTATGGAAAATCTAAACCTTTTGCCCTCAGTAGCCTGTACCCCTGACCACATGTGAGAAATCCTTTCTTGCTGATTGCAGCTGTTTTGAGGTCAAAGTTTAAGTTATCATCTACAACAAGCCATAGTTTCAACAAGTGTGTGCTTCGTTTTGTTTGAAACCGTTGAGTTAGTAAGATGCTTTATGAAAGTCGATGGTCATCTCTTTGGTTTTGTGTACATTCACCTTTAGGAAATGACTGTCACACCACTTGACAAAGTAGTCCACAAGGCTGTGACAAACTTCTGCATCCTACTTGTTTTCAAAATGACTAATGCAGTTAGTCATTCCCACATTGCCTGCAGCCTGTATTCAAAAATCCAAGATCCACTTCACCAGCCCCACCCCAACATAGAAGTACAGAATATTTTGTTTTCTAAAATATGTTTTATATTATTAAAAGCTGAGGAAATCCCACGAATAAAAAAGCCTGGCATAAGTGTTCCCAAGGAGGAAATTGTGTTTTTCCAGTTCGACTTTATCAGACAAAAATTTAAGGATTAAAAATTAAAGTAAACATCAATTGAACAAACAGTTTGAATAAGAAATAAGGAGAGAAAAGCTTAGCTGAACCCTCCAGAAATCATCATGAATCCATTGGGGTGTTGTGTGCAAGTGTTGCCTAGCAACAACTGTGCAGAGAACATCACATGCAGCTGTGGGAGGGAGGTGAACTGCCAGTAGACGGTGTGGACTGAAACCTGCGGCTAGCAGCTCAACATCTGGGATCCTTCATAGTAATCTGTCCTGGGTCAAGGGCAATGCAGAACCCCTGTCCCAATACTGGTCTGTGTAGAGTCACTTATCAGACAGTGTCTTCTGAAATCCATGTAGACAGAAGCTGGAGTCTGGAAGGAGGTCCTACAGCCACGTCTCAACCGTGACACTATCCCTGTTTCAGCCATTTGGTTAGTTGGGAAACTGGGAATGACATCACAGTTGGCCACTCTCCAGAGGCAAATTCAGAAAACAAAATACATGCCAAACCCCAGCCCTACCGCTGGCAAGTACTGATGACAATTCAAATTCACAGCAATGCTGTTCATGCTACTTAGAGCATGATTTAAAAAAAGTTATCGCACCTAAGTGACTGACCCACTGACTTAATGCAAATACAAAAATACAGAACTTTCATAAATGGTAAAATTATCTGAGTTGTGTTGTTGTTGTTGTTAAGGTCAGGGTAGGCGAGGTTTCTCCAACGTATTTTGTTGGAATTCCAAAAGGGGAATTCCAGCTGAAACCTCTGACAAGGAAGGAAGAAATTGTGGCTTCTAAGGAAGAGTGACACAGCAGCAATATAAATTCCTTTTATAGATGTAGTAATTAATGTTAATGTATGAAATGCCTTTTTGTTCCTCCTGTGGAATGATAAGAGTTGATCCTACCTTGTTCAATCCAGCCCATTCATTTGGATCGTTACTCTTCTTGTAACTATTATTTTACTGGTGAAGCTGAAGCAAATTCTGCATATTTTCATTATGGTCGGTTTTTATATTGACTTTACAATTGTCAGAAAATCAGAGGGAAAAGTATGAGGAATTAAGTGATTAAAGAATATAAATTTAAACCAAAAAGTAAAAACAAAACATGGAGGAGAGGTTAAAAAATACAATTCTTTGTGCTAAACAAGCCATAGACCAAGGCTATTCAGCTGGATGATGAATCCAACCCTTTCACTGCCTCAGTCTGGCTCTGATATTATTCTTAATGGACAGGGAAAAAAAGCCTCAAGGACAAAGACATTATTTTGTTAAAACAAAAAAAAACTAGACCTTTTAACCAGAAGATATATGGGAAAACTAAAATGTGTGCTTTAAAAGTAATTTGAATTTGTGATGTTTAAAATTATATAGTGAGTGATTTTTTTTAATGTCCATCTGAGGTGAGTTAGTGCCCAGATGACTGCAACTGCAACACATTTTGATATAAGGTTTTCCCCTTGCATAAAATGGTTCCAGTTTTTCTAGTGTTTATGTTGCTTATGGCTGATGTCAGGGCTTCCAAGGTCACACACATCCAACAGAGCGTTCTGTCCTTGGTTGTTATGCTCTCAGATTTCCCCAGACTCTCTCAATCTTCTCATAATATTGTGAACTGAAAATGTTCAAGGACCTCTGTTCTTTGCACCTTTTGCATTAAGCAATGTTTCCTTTTGAATTGATTAATGATTCTGTGACACAGTTTGGCACAAAGTGGTGAGCCACAACCCATTTCCCACTGATTACTCTCAGGAAGTGTTACTGGAACATTCTCTAGTGTGTGTGCGAGCGTGCGTGCGTGCGTGCGTGCGTGCGTGCGTGCGTGCGTGCGTGCGTGCGTGCGTGCGTGCGTGCGTGCGTGCGTGCGTGTGTGTGTGTGTGTAATAGAGTGGGGTGCTGGCATCGAATTCTAAATTTCGAAACCTACTCGATTTCTTCATAGTTTCTACATTCATGAAGATCATCAATAACGGTTCAAATTAATTAAAAACTTACAGTCTCAGAGTACATTCAGCTATTTGGCTTGACTGAGTCGTACACATCAAGAATCTGAGAGAAACCACATTCAAGACGACTTTATCTTTCAACTCTGTCTCTAAAACTTCACCATTTGAAGCCATAAATCTGTGGTATGAGTCAGATGCATAATATCTGCATAAAGAGAAGAAAAAGCATAAAGAGCCAATACGTTTATCTCATTTTAGGTCAGTATAAGGGAATGTTAGGGAGAATTTATAGCTAAAAATTGGTTTCTAAGCATGAGAAATACTGTATTTTTGATGGATGGATGGATGGATCGATTTTTTGTTTTGTTTTGCTCTCATAAAAGTTGTTAAAGTGGTAGAAATGTTAGAATGAACCTCACTCTAAATCATGATTACTAAAGACGATAGCGTTCCAAAACTGGCTGAATGGTGAAAGTAATAATAATAAAATAAAATAATAACAAAAGGCTAAACACTGCAGAGAGGAATATCAATAAAATTGGATTAGCATAATGCATTAGGAAATTGTCATTTTCGTTTTTTTTTTGTTTTTTTTTTTACATTAAAACATTTTGTTAGTTTAGCAAAGTCATACAAAGTCATTTTTTTTAAGAAAACACCAAACACCAAGCAAAAAAACAACAAGATTGGTTCTGAGAAAAAGAGGGCCACAGAAGAGTAACACTGAGTGGCAAATAGCACAACAAATGGCTTAGCAAGGGGATGAGCAGAGAGGGGACGATACATAAGTATATGACTGATACACATATTGATTATTATCTCTTTCATTAATTTCTATCAGCTTTCTAGCAGTTGTTGAGGATATGATTTCAACAAGCTACCATGCACTAGTTTTAAAGTTGTAACTTTGCATCTGGTGCTCAGTAGCTCCATGAACCAAGGAAAACTCACTAAATACTCTTGGTGATTAACTTTAACCAACATTACTTGATTATAATTGAATAACTTCCGGTAGCTGGCAGAGATAAAATCATTGTTGCTTAGATTTATCTTAATTATTTAAATTAAATTTTTGTTGCTCTTTCAGATGTTACATTGGCAGTTTATATTTAAGTAAACATTTAACTTGTTTGCATTTGGGAAATAATAAAATTAATAAAAATAAAAATCTCTATTGTCCATCCTCTCTGGGTTTTTTTTTTAAACTTACACAGCTATAAATCAAGATGACCTCAAACCAGCACAACGTCAGCAACACCAAATTCCATAATCCATGACAAGTACTAAATGTAATGAAAGTACATGTTAAACTAGAATAGCACCTACCGAAACACATGTGACCACAGAATATGGCTAAAGGTACGTGGAATGTAAATGTCTGTGATACAAATCATAACACATGCATGTTCAAGAATCAGCATTTGCAGCTTTCTTAAGTGTGTCGGTAGCAACAGTGTGCTAATGCGTATTTGAGGTTGTATAGCACACATGGGCAAATTATGCTGCATGAAATTTGCATCATCTCAATCCAGCCCTCCTTAAATACAAAATGATGCAAAACAAAGATTTAGAATGATTGTGTTTCAGTAAAGATTATTCAAGTCATTGGAAAAACAAAGTGTACGCCTACTATAATATAATATGATATATAAAAAGACTGGATAAATTCCTTTCTTTGCAGTCTGGTCAGTAATGCAGTGGTTCTGATGGCAGAATCCCACTTGGAATGAATACCTCAGAAAAGGGGAAAAAAACAACAGAAAACACTTAAAATGCAGTGACTTTGTTCCCAGTTTGTCACAAGTATTGATTTGCTGGCAGCATGTTTGATGAGTCAAGCACCACTGTGCTGAAAGAGAACACCTTGACGAGGCATTTTTCAGCAGCGTACGAGCTATTGCACAAACTTGTAATTGATGTGAAAGAAGAAAAAGTCCTGAAAGGTTGTTTTTTTTTCTAAATTATTATTATTAATGGCTCAGTATCCACAAATTAACAGCAGTAGTCAACTAAAGCTATTGCACAAACCTGTGAAATCGAGCAAGCCTTCATCTTTCAGTGAATTTTTGAAAGAATCGATCATAGAATCGACTGTGAAATGGACACTATTTAATTAAATCTCCCATTGTTGGGGAATATGGACATATGAGGAGAAAAAAATGTTGCCCACTGCTGCTATGCTTGGTACTGGATTGTGGGGTTAGATATATGACGTGTCTCTCGCCTATCAGGTACCAGCGCTGACATGTGATTCAAAGGATAGATGAGTCTTTGGATCCTGCAAAGGTACAGCTTCTACTGCTGCTCAGTCTTTTGCTTCATTTGATGAACAACAGGGTCTCCAGTTCTCTTTATTTTCTCAAACCAAAGCTGAAGTCATGCAAAGATGTCCAAAATAAACACACTTAACATTACCCATGCAACAATCACACACACACACACACACACACACACATCAATCTTAAAGAAGATTTTTGTTATTGTTTTTACTTTTCATACTTTTACTTTACTTTCGATAAGAACTTGACTGAGCATGCAGTGTCTGGGATGGCCAGCACTCCTTACAGGAAGCTCTGTGTCAAACAACCCTTTGGTTTGTGAACTGTCATTGAGGCGCTGCATTATTATGTTATTATATGTTACTAACCAAGTTTTTCTGTTTGTCGTTGATACTAACCTGCTTTTTTGCACATCTATGTAGCTGCTGAATACTTTGAATTCCCCTCGGGATGAATAAAGTGATCTATCTATCTATCTATCTATCTATCTATCTATCTATCTATCTATCTATCTATCTATCTATCTATCTATCTATCTATCCAATCAAATAGAAGTCAGTGAGGGTTTGCTCCGTCGTCAAAATGAGAGTTAATGTCAGTTGCACCAGTGACAAAAAGCTTAGGCTGAACTGAGTTGAATGAGAGACCTCTATACTACCAAATGTCTAAATCATACCCATCAGCTGCTGGTGTTTACATTTTCAGGCATTTGCTACCTCTTTGAGGAATTTTTTGGCACAGAATAATGTATAAATTGTAGTTGTTTTTTTTGTGAGGGTGAAGTGTCAAGTCAGTAATTTGGTATACAGTTATTAAAGGCACAGTCAATTTAAATGCTAATAAAGAGACAAAAAATGGTTCAAATAAAACACACACTAAACAAAGACCACCGGGAAAAAAATGTCAAGATTAGAAATACTAGAATGTTTTAGATTGTCACAAATCAGCATGACATCTGACAGTGATCAAGGAAACTGGACAGTTTCCTTTTAGCAGACAAAGAATGGAAATTCCCAACTTAATCAACAAGGAAATGCAATTTGAGCTTTAAAACCTGTAAGCAAGATGTGACAAGTTCCTCTTGGGAGCTTGTCACATCTTGGGAAATTATGTTTGTAGAGATTTTATACAGAGCACTGTTGGTACAACATCTGTATGGATACATCTGCAAGAGTCATAGGAATTAGAAGATGAGCGTAAATTGGTTTCCCAGTGAGGCCTTCAGATATTAAAAAGAAAAACACATTCCCATGCCATGAAAAATAGCATCTTTTTCAACATTTACACAAACAATCCCTTGATCATTTATGAAACAAACAGTCTTTACTAGCAAACAAAAATACTGCTTAGGGTAATCTTTGTGCTGAATGCTAGATCAGAGACTTGACTTAATAATACAGATGAGATATATGTGTTTGCACATAATATTAGTGTTATTTTTCTCTCATTCCTGAAATCGGCACATATTGAGCCGGATCCCACTGCTATTTTCTTCATCTCATCTGGCATAACAGAATGAAGCCTTGTCTCCCACCCAAAGAATTTCACCTTGTTTTCCTCATTAAACAGCTGTAAAATCTGATAGAAGCATAAGGTCTTCAAAATGAGTGGAGAGTACCTTCTTGTGTTACATCTTCTGACATGGCATTTAGAGCTTATGTAACCTAATTAACCCGAAGGCTTTCCCTGCAGGCAAACAGCTGAACTGGTATGCAGAAGATGACAGTTCCAGCAGTGAAATCAGTGTTAACACAGCGAGTGTGCCAGGAAGCGTCCCGCTGTGTGTTTGTGTGCGTGTGGATTTCTTTTTTTAATTTTGTTTGTTTTTTTTTTCTTTTTTTTAGTCTAGTTCCAGTAAAAGTTTTAGTACATATTGTTTGTGCAACTAAATCATTTTTCTGCTCTATCCAATGGAATATTAAAGAGCTTTCAGTTTAGTTGTGTCAATCCAATAGCATTATTTATTTACTGGAGCTCTTTGTCACGTCAGCTTCATGATCACAGATGGAAAAGGAAACATGACAAAATAAAATTAAAGCTGCAAGCAGCGATGAACGGGCCCTCGCACCCTTGTGCACGTTCAGGCATGCTGCAGTGGAAGTGCTTGTATGACTTGCATGTAGATTCTTCAGGCCTGGACATTTAGCGGATGACACCACCCACGACTCTCTATACCAAACCATTCAAAAGTTATAGCAGAAAATAGGGACTATCAAATATTGACCAATCAGAAGAAGGGGCGGGGCTAATTCAGGTCAATGAAGGTCACGTACTCAATACCGAGTCCGATGATACCACCCACGAGTCTTTATGTCAAACCATTCAAAAGTTATGGCAGAGAATAGGGACTATCAAATATCAACCAATCAGAAGAAGGGGCGGGGCTAATTTGCACCAATTATGTTCAAGTTCTTAAAACCGAGTCCAATGACACCACCCACAACTCTATGTCAAACCATTCTAAAGTTATGGCAGAAAGTAGGAACTATCAAATATGGACCAATCAGATGAAGGGGGGCACGCTTTTTGGCGTCTATTGTCGCCACGGTAACGCTTTTGACTGAGAAAAGTAATGCGCATCGTTGCAGGATCAAGACACATTTTGATGTAGGCTATAACACACCTGGGTGCACGTTACGGTTCGGGCGAAGAAGCGGCTGAAGAAATGGCATAAATTGCGCCAAAATTACCCAATTAATTAAAAATAGCAGACTTCCTGTTCGGTTTCGGGCATGGCTCCAAGAGACTTTTCTTTAAGTTGCGACATGATACAGGTGTGTACCGATTTTCGTGCACGTACGTCAAACCGTATTGTGGGGCTTAAGGCACAAAGTTTTCTAAGGGGCGCTGTTGAGCCATTAGGCCACGCCCATTAATGCAAACCGCGAAATATCAAATTTTTCGCCAGGCCTGACTTGCGTGCAAAATTTGGTGACTTTTGGGGCACGTTTAGGGGGGCAAAAAAGGCCCTCATTTCGTCCGAAAAAGAAAAATGAGAATTCCTACAGATACAATAGGGCCTTCGCACTGTAAGTGCTCGGGCCCTAATAAATTAGCTACTGTTAAACATGGAGGTAGGTCAGTTTTGTTGTGGGGACTGCTTATTAAGGTATAGGATGTCTTAAATCTGTGCAGGGTACAATGAACTCTCTAGACTAAAACTCTCTACTACTCT
Source organism: Cololabis saira (assembly GCF_033807715.1). NCBI lineage: Eukaryota > Metazoa > Chordata > Actinopteri > Beloniformes > Belonidae > Cololabis > Cololabis saira. The sequence goes on along the minus strand of NC_084588.1, from coordinate 16,087,063 downwards.
AGCCGAGGGCGTTCCCAATGTGAGACACGAAACGAATGATATGAAAGAGAACTCTTCTAACCCGCTAGCTGAGTTTGCTGTGGATCAAAATACCTGTCTACAGGTGCAGATGTCTCATTGAGAGTTACGGAAACCGCTTGATTGAAGTGAGTTCCTCAAAAGATGACGCAACAATATATTAAATTGAGGATACCAACTTATTTGAATTGAACTGAATTGAATGTCTTTTATTGTCGTCATACATTGTATAATGATGTAAGGCTTATCCTGTGCTCAAGTAAAAAACAGAAAGTAAAAATGCAGATATGTAAACTAATATTATAAAGCTGTGTCTAATTTTCAGTGGTCACTTTTTAGTCAATTATAATCAATCCTTACTTTACTCCTTTACTTTTTGACCATCGTGCCTTTTCCTTCTTTAAACGAAAGGTACTAGCTAATTTGTCCGTGCGTATATTTGTTGTAATCTACTACCAAAGGTCTGGAGCCCATAAAATGATAATTGTGCCACCACAAAATTAAAATAATAGTTCCAGAATATCTGCCATGATTTAAACGTCTGTCAACAGAGCCGTGTCCTCTTTAAATTCTGACGGGGTCTGGTGGTCTTTTTGCACACCAACAGTTGTGTAATCATGCCGAGATCTAAAGAGCTCTTTAAAGCCTTCAAAATAAGGGTGTGGAGGCCTTTGAGTTTTGTGAGGCGTTTGAAAAGATCTCATATTTATGTTTAAATCATCCCACTCAAATCAAAGTCTTTTACAAGAGCTGTAGATTTGAAACAAATGCAAATATATTCAGGACTCACAAACCCTGAGACGTTTAACTTTTTGATGCAGAAGTCAGAAGACTGCCAAGAAAGTAAAACATAAATCTAAAAAAAGAAAACGAATATAGAGGCACCACTGGACATGAGATATTAATGATAATTAATATTTATAGTTAATTATAACAGATCTTGCTATCCATTTGGTTTACTACTAAAATTGTTTCCCATATCGTTACCAGTTACACTCCCAAACAGAAGTTAAATTCATTGAAATGCAGATGCAAGAACAATTTCCTGGGATTCCTTTTTTGTTTTCTTGGCCTAGTCCCCCCCGGTTCCTGTTTGGGGGTGTTTCTGGGGTAAAGACGGATCACTCCAGACTTTACCTATTCCTTGGGGAAAGAGAGTTGTTCCCTTTTTTTTTCTTTTTTTAATATATACAGGTAAACCTTTTAACATTTGATTTTTGAATCACACAAAAGGTATTCGCGTCAGTTATAGCTGTAAAACTGTCACGGCTTTGTGCAGTATGAATAAAGTTAAAAGGACTTGGGTGCAAACATTTATCATTCAGCATAATGGCTGTCATCTGCCCTGCAGTTAAACAGCCTTCCTTCAGAGAGTCTCGTGCCAGAAAAATATAGGCCAATCTGGCAGGTTAAAACACCATCTAAACTGTGTCACGAAAGAGTAATGAGAAGTGAAACTTACCTAATAAGAAAAGTTGACGTGTCTATATTTTGACAACCAGCCAAGCCTATTAGCCAAATTAACTGTCTGAACGAACAGGGGAGCAACATCTGAGAACTTTACAATCCAACAAAATCATAAAACATTCAGTGCAAACATTGTGTCCTAAATTTTTACAGCGATGCCTCCGACTTGATCAACTCACCAGTTTTCCAACAATTTTCTTGATTAGTCACGGTGATTATGTATATGAGCGCTGCAGTACAGAGATAACTGGACTCATTTCCCCCAGGATTTTGGAAATTGGAACAATAGTGGCCACCATGAAACATATAGCAGATAGCAGCGATGCAGAGGAAGGGAGAGGATAGCTGCTAACTGACCTGGAAAAGCACACATGCTTGCGTCTGAAAGTTTTGATCTAATCGTACATTTCGTCGTATGTGAATGCAGAGAAGCCTGTGAGGTGTATTCTGACATGTAGAATATAAAAATGTGAACGCTAACATTTTGACCATGAACCTTTTAGCTTGTGCTTTTAAGATTCAAGCTTTTACTTTAAAAGCTTCCAGTGCACTCGAATGTTTGAGGAAAACCCTCACAACACCAAAGGGCAAGTGTCCACTGCTGTGTATCAATGCCTGCTTTTGTGAAAATAAAAACTCTTCAATCAAGTCAAAACATTGCTTTGAATCCAGACACCTAAATGGTGCTAAGGAACAAAGCAGAATGAAGATTCAATCATCAATGATTCACCCGAACATCACCTACAAAAACAACCTGAAGTTTAAAAGTTAATGAAATGTTTAGCTTTCACGGCTACATCTAAGTCCTCCCTCCCACTCTGGTATCTTTAAGGGACATTCTGCAGTTTAAGAAAAAGGAAACTATATCTTCCACAGAACTGGAGCAGTAAGGAAAGGCAAGGCGAGTTTATTTGTATACCATACACAAAGGCAACACGCAGTTCTTTACAAAAGCATTAACATGACAAAATGGTCCAAAAAATAAATGAAATTAATAAAAACAGTAAACAATAAAGGTTAAAAAATCAGAGAAAGACACACACTTAAAACATTAGAAGTGCACAATAAGAAAAAGGTGCACACGTGTTCAATCAAAGTAACTCAAAGTGAATGAATGGAGATATTTTAGTCAAAACCAAGGTACTTTAGATAATTATTAAAAACTTTAGAAGCAGAAGCCATGAATCTATTGACAGTAACTTGCATGCAGGCTCGTATAGGATCATAATAAGAGTCCCCTTTAAACACTTTTGTACATGTGCAAAGTTGAAATTTATCTTGATTTTTCTGTAGAGACACTGTAGTGACATTTTTGTTTCTTGTCTGAAGCTTAAAATAACAAATAATTTTGTATTAAAATGCAAAGATAGAAAATAACATTTGCATTTCATGATATATTTCTCTATCTACCCATCTTAATGGCTAGATTAAATTGGCTTAACTTCCTCACATTGTGTCTTGCAGGATTTAATTTATTTCCTTTACTTCTATTTACTTCTATGTCATGTGCAGACTGTCATCTCGGACCTGGAAACTATGGTAACAGAAAAGGTACAAAAAAGTCTGACTGTTTCACTCTTTTTTAAAGGAAGGTTTGTGTTTCAGCGTTGCAATTATTCTCGTGCATCAGAGCTAAAATACTGTAAAATTCCATTCTCCAGAGAGTCGGCAGTGTGCCTGTGCTGGGTGTGGAGTACAAGCCAGGACAAGTGCTCACCCACACTTGCTGAGTAATTCATGACGAATGCTGCAACTTCATGAATGCGCCAGATAACCTGAGGCTACATCTGCAGTGACGCATCAATTTCCGTCAAAAAAGGCGTATCACAACAGCCATATAGTTACTGTACACAGTGCCCTGCAGTGAGATGATACTGAGATGAGTTTGTGGTAAAACTTTCCCTGCTAAGTCCAAAATTACGGCTTAAAAGTTTGAGGCAAAGCCTAAAACAACAACGGGATTCTTGTTCCTCATGTTTTCTCTGACATGGGAAAAATGGCAGATCGTTGGATAAGGAAAGCGTGATAAGGAAAGCGTGATGAGAGCGGTATCGTGTTTCAAGTGTCTCCAGATCCGCACATCATTCATTCTCATGAATTGTTGAATTCTTTCCAAGGAATTTTCAGCCAGACATTTCCGTGAAACATGTTTCACGCAGTATTTGAAGTCGGTTTCCCACAATTAAAATACTGCCTTAAGTAGCGTCATTAGTTTACGATTCATCAGGGATCCGTCACTGATTTATCATTTAATTACTTTGTTTTATGATCTTGCACCGTCAGGCCTGACATGCAACCATGAAAACTGATTTCATACTCTTTTCCAACGAATTTAAATTTTACCATATTTTAACATTGAACTGCTATGATTGTGACATTTAAATTCTTACTCTGTATGAGATCTTTCGTTTTGCTTAAAACATCGGTCAAAGAGTGAATATTGCTCCCTGTCAAAGGCTGGCAGAAATGAGGAAAGTGGCCTGAGCTTATAAAGTGTCTTTTATTGTCAAAAACATCCTTTACACTTTTGTTGTGTCAGTAATTCTGAAGAGAAAAAGAAACTTCTCCACTTGTGATTTTCAACTGTTTTGTCTGGGTACTATTATTGCTCCTGTTCCTTTTCTTTTTTCCTCTCTCTTCTCATGTTCTTCTCTATTTGCTAACAGATTTTGTAAAAAAAAAAAAAAAAAAACTGTATCCAGTCTGATCTTCCAAACAATTTTTGTACTTCTGTGTCTTCAAATACACATGTTTTGAGTCTGAATCTTCTTCTTCTTCTTCTTTTTTTTTTTTACATAACACAGTCTTCCCTGAGCCACTTCTTGTATATTTAATTTATGTCACATTAACTGAAGGAAGCTGTTGCATAAGCTGATTTTCTTCATGCAAATATCATGTGCATTTTGTCATGTGTCGCTTGAGGAAGAAGGAGAAAAAGAAAGTATGGGAAAGAGGGGGGAGGAGGAGGAGGAGGAGGAGGAGGAGGAGGAGGAGGAGGAGGGGGGTGTGTTAACAGGTGTGCCGGCCTTCCTACGTGTGTTTTTGTATTGCCAGCCATTGTCCTGATGCTTACCTGCTGTTATAAATAAAAGGCACAGGCATGACACATCTCATTCAGATTGTTCTAAGCTGTTCAGGCTCACACTTCATTCACTTCAGCCTCTGCCTCCTTTACCAGCATGATGAAGATGAGAAATCTTCTTTTGGGCTTTATTCTTGGACTTCTTACTGCTGTCCATTCAACACCTGTTAACAGTAAGTGACATTTAATTTGATCTTTTTATCTATATCTATCTATATCTATTTATCATACATGGTATCATGATATCATGTATACAGATATAGACAAACAGATATAGATATAGAGCTTAAACACTCAGGATAAAAGGAATAAATCAACTCAATGATTGAATGAATTCAACACTTTAAGAGTGATGATAAAATCCACCCTAGTGTTATAAAAGAAATCATCACTAATTATTGATGAAAATCCCAATTTTTACTACTTGGGGGATAATTTACAGTACTCGTTTATTTTTACTCTGATAAAACAAAGTCGATCTCGATCTTTGATACAGACTTCTCCATCAAGCGCCTTTCCTTACACTAGTCAGCACCCCAAGATGTTCTTTGTTTCAGGTTTAAGTCTTTCCGTGGGATTCGTATTTCATTGCTGGCGCACAAATCTGTGTGGAACACACAGAGCGGCCTTTGTAGATCGTTGTAAGCTCCTCCAGGAGACACATTTCTATGTTTAATCTTGAATACAGTGAAACCAGAGATCATCAAATTCTTGTTCCACCCGTTTGGGCGACCCGTAACTTCATGAGGGGGAAACACCTGATCGGAACATGACTGAGCAGAAGTGCAGAGTGGACATGTGATTTTATCCTTTAAGGCCATCTTACCATAGTCTGCACAAGAATCAGAGGCAAACTGTCCGAGAAGCAGAAATGAATATTATCAGTCCTAGTATGAGATGATTTATATCATTTTATTGATCTGTAAGTACACAATTAAAGCCATTTCCTGTGCAAATGATGACAAAAAAAAAGAAAAATAGACTTCTGCGACAAAATCTGTTTTGTAAATGTGTTCTGATGTTTGCATTTAATCATTAAGATAACAGAGCGTTCCAACTTTCTGGGTCTGGGACAATTATTTTAATGAAAAATATCTGAGAAACTTGGAGAGTGTCAACTTTCTATACAAGAAAAAAAAACACTAGATTTGAATTTCATGTCATTACTTTGTTTATGTGCTACTTTGCCAAAAAAGGCTGGAAAAACAACAGCAATAACTTAAATTTGTATAAACTCATGCAACATAAAAGTATATATATTGCACTGAAAATATACCTCAACAACATAAGATAGTATAAAATCATAGCCTAACACTTAAGTAAGACAGGAGTCACACAGACTGCAGTGGCAGCGTGAGAAATCGGATGTGCAGTGGATTCAAAAGTTGGGCAACACTCCTGTTTGCATCATTAGATACACCAGTGAAATCAAAGCACCAGACTCAGCGGTGAATCCAGCGCTGCACATCGTCATCCCGCTGAAAGTGAATGGATGGCTGATGAGTGAAATGTACACATCTTAAGGCTTTGTTTGCTTAAATGACTGTAATTTGCAATGAAATGCATGACTGACTTACACAAACGAGCACCATTGAAATAAAATGTACATTTGATTGGGAAAAGTCAGCAAACATTTCCTTACATTGTCTGATAAGGCCGTTTGTGTAATTCTCTCTGACAGAAACCACTCTGTCTAGTATAAGAAAGACAGCCGTATTAGTCACAGTTCTGACGTATTAGGTGTGTCAAAAACCAAAACTGATGCTTTGATGAGGCAAGCCCTCTCGTTGTCGAGTCACAATTAGTCACTCAGATTAATCATTACTGTCTCTCACCGCACCTTATCAAAGCAGACCGCAAAACAAGCTGTGGCAAGAATTTGATGTAATGGACGTCAACCTGTTGTAATACATTAAAAAAGCTGGGAAACGTCCCTTTCTGCTCATGTCAGGGCTCGTAGGTAAATACTTAAGATAATCCATGGCTTCTGTCTTTTTCTCTTTGTCCTAGCTGAGACAAGCCTCCCTCCCAAAGCAGAGGATGACGTTTTGGAAGAGGCCATGACAGACGGCTTCCTCGTCGAACAGTCTTTTGTTCCTTTAGTCACAACTGAGTCATCTCAAAAAAACACAACCATTCAAGCATCTGTGCAGCCGTCCTTGGATTCCATGACTGAGGGCAGCGCGGAGGTCCCGTCTTCCACGTTCTCTGAACTTGGAGTTGGACACTCCTACACCACAGGTGTTTCACACACTCAGAGCCCTGCCTTCACTAGGGACTACATGGCAGATGGGAGCTTTCCTTCACTTACGACTGCATCAGCAATCACTGAGGCATCTCTGCAGACGTCCTCTGATCTCACGATTGAGGGCAGTGGTGAGATCGTATTCCCGGATGACATTGGAAACCCCACCACGACTAGTCTTGGTGTTTCACACACTGAGAGCCCTGTGTTCATGGTGAACCCTGAATCAGTTTCATCCACCATCCAAACCTTCCAGGCCGGGCTCACCTCTTTAGCAGCGCCAAAAGAGGCTCGCTCAAAGATCTTTTCGCTCAAAGATCTTTTCAATCTCCCCGATGAAGTCTCTGCCTCCATCAGCGACTTCCTAAACAGTTTCGATTTGTCGTCTGGTTCGGGATCTGGAGATTTTGAGACAAGTTCTCCAGTGATTGTTGAAACGACTGAAAGCACTGAAAGCACTGAAAGCACTGAAAGCACCACCGTCACCACAAGTTTGAGCTTCGCAGAGGCAGACACCTCAGAAAAGATGACAAAAGAAGTTCAGGCCCATAAAGGTAAATATTCTAACCCCGATCAGCGGACCAGCACACATTACATGGTTCTTTTGGTTACTTGCTTATTATAAAAAAAACAAATGTGTGTAACTCTGTGTTTTTCACATTTCTTTAGACTCACAAGCCATTGTAGGGGCGCAACCTGAAACCAAAACAGAAATGCACAAAGGACACAATACACCTGGTACGTAAAGTTTAATAATAAAAAAAAGAAGCAAAAGAGTAAACACTTTGGTTTAAGATATTCTGATGTCTAATACCTTCTCTCCCAAACCTCCAGACTGGATCATCATCCTCGGATTCCTTGTTGGTCTTGCTGCACTTATAATGCTCTGCGCTGCCATTGCTACCAAAGACAAGTAAGACTTCATTGCTAGAATGGTAATCATTCTTGTGTCCATAATCTGTTAGAGCAGTGATTTAATTTCACGTTGTTCTTCATCGTGCAGGTGGAACGCACCAAAGCAGCCATCTGAGAACAGTGCCAAAACAAACTCCTCCAACCAGAAGATGGAGCTAGAGATGCAGACCTTCTTGCAAAAGGATGAGCCCAAGGAGGAAGGAAAGGACTCTGAGTACACCGTTATTCCCCTGGATGAGCTTCCAGAGAATTACTCAACAGATTGAGGTTTGGAGATGAACCTTGTGGAGAGTTGACTCATCATCACACATCCCAAAGACTGTTCTTGAAACAGATTTTATTGGAGGGCCACTACTGTAAGGACTATTGAGCAGAAGGTTCTTTTTCTTTTCATTTCAGGCCGAGAGCCTTATCAGACAGATATGTGTGGCCTGCGTTTTGCCTGCTGGCTTTCAAAAACTGTTACCAAACTTTTAAGTTAAAATATTGTTTTGATTAATTTATTTTCCAAATCAGCCTTTTTAAAACACATGTAAAACTGTCATAGTACAAATGTAGTTTTTATTTCAATTCAAATGCAGCTGAAAAATCTTCTGTTCTGTTTTTTTTTTTTTTTTGCTGGATATTTTTCTCTTAATCAGCCATTTCTACGTCTTTCTTTCTAACTTACAGGCTAAAATACTGGTTTTGATGCATCTTTTGAAGTGTATTTGTATTATAGTTTTATGATCTCTTTGAAATAACCTTATTCAAGACTGTTTTGTAAATGTTTAACTTATATTAAGCTGCCTATGAAAGTCTAGAGCACTGACCATTGCTTAGCCTACAAACGCGACCGCTCCTTTGAACTCCCAGCAGCGCTTGCAATGCTGTAAAATGCACTGATTGAATGTTCATATGCTTCACTGCATCCCTTGAATGACAAGAAATAAACACAATGACAACTCATCAATAAACGTTTATTTGTTTTTTCTTTGAATATTTACATGCAAGTATTAAAACATTTACACACTCGGAGTCCATGTTCTGGACAAATAGTTTTGTGCTTGTGGTAGTTTTATCAAGTACAAGTCCATTAAATTCTGTTTGCATTTAGTCGGTCAAAGTCAACAAAGTTCTGCATTACAGGGAAAGTTAAACGACAGAAAAATGTTTGATACATTCTTCTGCACTGATATGTGCATAGAATCAAAAGGAAAAATTACAAAATAAAGAATAACATAATCTAAAAGTTCACATAATGATAGAAAATATTTACTAAACAGATGGCTAGCAACATATTTTAAAATTAAAACAAGGACCAGTAACAAATAAATCAGGAGGGAGAGTGGTGGAATGAATCATTAGACATACACTGGTGTATTTTCATCATTGATATTCAAGGTGCCAGAGCCAAACACTTGGCATCTCGTTGAATTTACCCAGCCTGTGGAAATACTGAAGCTTTTAACACCAATATCTTCACGGACCTAACACTTAACCTGCACCATTCCCACTGTTTCGCCCCTCTGGATTTGTTCTTGATTTCCATGGGAGTACCAGCACCAATGGATGCAGTAGCAACTACCTGTGGGTGTTATTGGGTTGGCAAACAACCAATCAGAGAGATGTAGTGACTTAGGCAGAGCCACAATCTGGCACGGAGGGCCACTAAATGATTGTTGTATGGTTTGGTAAAAAAATGTTAGTTTTTTTCTGAGTGAGCGATTCTTTAGCTTTCTTGGTCGTTTTACGTGGTAGCTTTTACACACTTCTGTGTTAGTCGTAAAAATAAAGCCCACCCAATCCCCTTGCAATTAGTTTGGTACGTTCTGCGCTGGTTGGCCGAGAATTAACTAAGAATGAAAAAGAATGAACCAGACCCAGTTACCAAAAGAGAAATGTTCTGTGCAGTTGGCCAAACTACAGAAAAACTGCCTTCTTGGGTTTGAAACCGACGTTCAACGTTACAAAATTTGCTTGAAAATTCCCATTCCCATTTATTCCCATAAAATCATTAGAAACAAAGTCTTGTATGACTGTCTTTAAAAAAAAAGAAAAAAAACAAGCATTTGCTGCATACAAACTATCATAATGTCACAACCTAGTGAAACATATTGGTCTAAATAAGGAGAAATGCCCTAACATTGTTGAATATTGTATATATAGGTATATTCTTTATAGAAACATTTAGCATAGTAAAAATAATTATAATGACAAAAATGTCACGTCTATACAATTGTTATTTTAAGTTTATCTAAAGAGAGTATATACACAAAGTGCAAGGAGGCACTTTAAACATGAATATATAAGCTATCGCTTATCTGAAGGAGAGAAATATAGTCCAGGTTTGACCAAGGTTCAAACAGAGTTTCAGGACTGTGAAACTCGAAAAACGTGTGAAAACAACAACGACCTTGTTGTTAGAGCATCAGATTTATGCGAGTACTGGAGGCAGAATTTAGTGTGCATAAGCAGACGTGACCATGTCTAATTAACTTTGAATTAAATACAAGCTTGTTATTTACAGTCATGTGAAAAAGTACACCCTTTTTCTGGTCTAAGGTTTTGCATTTAGAGGACATAAAAATAAAAACCACCTGTCCTAACCAAGGTCTTTAAAATTAGGCAGATACAAATCCTGAGATGAAGAACACACATTACATTACACCATGTCTATTGTTATTCAAACAAAGAATACCGTTTTAAAAATGCTGAAGCAATGTGTGAAAAGCAAGAAACCCCTCGCTGCGTCCACATGTATTGAAAGGGTACTTGGCAACCAGGTGATGTTGATTGAATTGACATAATCAATTAAGTTAACACAATGCCAAAGAGGAAAGACAGCAGTAATGATATTGGAGAACTAACTTGTTCATTTTTAACCATTTTGGAGTCCATGGTTCAACAGGAAGAAAGATAATACACAAGTGGAAAACAATAAAGAGAGCTGCTAAGTTGCTAGCAGTGGATATCGCAGCAAGGTCAATCCAAAGTCAACATATTCGTCTTAACTGGAAAGGGTCGCCAGGAGAAATCCTCTACTCTTAGACAAACAAACTAAACATTGCAGCATGGAGTATTTGAACAAATCACAGGACTTCTGCAGCCATGGTCTTTGGACAAGCAAGACCACAGCAGAGGTCTTTGATGAAAGCCTCTTAGCATATTAAGCCTATTAATGATCTGGGCTTCCGTTGCGCCTGCAGGAATTGCAAACATGCGGTGACTGATTTGACTCCTCTTTATATAAAATTACTCTTAAGATGAGTGCAAGGTCATCTGTCTGATAAGTCGAGCTTTGATGAGAACGCTCATGCAACAGACCAATGATCCCAAGCACAGCAACAAATTTATAATACTTTGGTTAAGAAAAAAACCCAAGACAAAACTAAAAATATATAAGGCATTGCAATGACCTTGTGAAAAAATTTGTGGTGAGAACTTAATACAGTTGTATATAAATGAATAGATTCGAGCCTAAATAAACTGAAGCCATGCAGAAGACAATTAAGGGATTACTATTGCTGTTCCAGTGCCTACTGAACCCTGAGTCCTTAGTTTTTCAAACATTGCTTGTGCATGCACATTAGTTTTTGTTAGGTAAATAATGACATGGTATGATACAGCATGTGTTTTTCATTTAAGGTTGTATTTCCCTTATTTTAACATGTGGTTAAGAATTAGGCATCTTAAAAAAATAAATAAATAATTTAATCTGAATCTAAATCTGCCACTTCTAAAATAATCTAGATAATATTTTCTGAGAAAGGCCCAGCCATCCTCCTTTGGAGTGAGACAAAGTTAGAAAATGGGGATGCTTCATTTCCACACCTAAAGTTTCATCCTCCATATTCTACTGAAATGATAAGTAACTTTTGTCCAGAAATGTCTTAGTCGTCATAGTGACTGCACTCTGCAGGTAACATCTTCAAGGCAAGGTTGTCATAAATAGCAAAGAAACAGTTTTGAAATAAAACACAAAACAAAGCACTAGCCTACTGAGAGTTTCAGAGGCAATCCTCTCTTGCTTTCTTACATTGAACTTCCTTTTTTCTTTGCTTGTTAGACTTTTTCTCTTCCTCCCAGTAAACCATTTTTCCAGAAACAGGCAAGCAAACTCTCAGTGCTTCACACATACAGAACATACAGTACATACAAAAATAAATAGATACATTAATTACCAAGTAAATACAATAACTACGAGGGCACCCTTCATTCACGCTATTGTGATCTTTGCTCTCAGCAAGACACCCTGTACTGTTTGTTGCCATATTTAGAGGCCACTCCTGCTCCTCTTAAGTCTTAAGCTTTGCTTCTTAGGCTTGAACATGTGAGTGACATCAGGGTTTAATCCCATAAGTCAAACAGTCAAAGGTGAAGAATTGCTTAACTGTCCCGCACTTAGCTCGCAATGCCTCGAGAAGCACTCTTACTTTTCTAAGCGTGAAGTGGACATACGTTCAACCTCGTGTTTAGTGCTTCATAGAAGAAAGAGCATTTCAAAAATCACATTTATTCAACTGACAATTACAGCGATTCAAAAATTAAACCTGTCAGATTCTCAAGAACCTAGATAATGCTATTTTTTAATTTACTTTTTTTTTTTTTTATTATTTCACTTTTGATTCAGTTTCAGCTGGCAAGGCCATCTTTACCACCTCATCATCTCTGTCCCTCAAGCTACAAAGAAAAAAAAAAGCTGCTTCGATACAAAAAACAAAATTAGTTGTTGCAAGATGAGGAGAACTATTTTCTTTGAAAGAACATGGAGCAAGCAGCAGCCACAAGTAAGGCCCTGAGTGTTGTCAGCTGGGTTTTTTTTTATTCTTCTGCAAAAGTGCACAGAATGCACAAGTTCATTAGTGTGTGAGTAGCTGGTGCAAATGGAAGAATTTATACAAGGTGCTCCTACAAGTTCTGCACCAGCGGCTACCCGGGTGGGTACATGACCGTTGCTGCAGTACAGTTAGCCTTCAGTTCTGGCTTTCCTCGCTTTCCTTGGTGGATTTTTATTTTTTATTTATTTTCTTTTTAGTTGTGTCCGCAGAATGTTAAAGCTGGTGAAACTCAGGGTAAGATGCAATGACTTCTGAATCTGCTTTACCCGAATTTCCATGGTTCCTCTTCAACAAGAGAGAACTCTCGAGTGTTGCCATTTTTGCCATTGGTGACCTGTAAGCAATTATCAATTATCAACTAACTATTTGGGCCAAGGCACCATTATGTTCAAACCATTAGTGGTTGGGAGCAGAAGCCATTATTTCTATACATTCAGGCCATTGTTCTTGGGGCTGAATTTTTGTTTGTAAAATCTCCAAACACAGAGAAACCTTTCATTTAAAACACTGACAGTGATTTTCTCGACATGTCACGTTACTTTTTGCTTACATTCCATGTCAACATAATTAGTTGTCCAGAGTTGGCCATGTATTTTATGGATTCTCTCCCCAACTGAATTACAATACTTGTATTTATCATTAAAACATCAGGCAGTGAAATTTCATCAAAAGTTTGTATAGAAACCAAGTGAAAGGAAAGGATCTGAGACAGGCATTTCATGAAAGTGTAGTGTCACTTTAGATCATATCTGTGAATCAGCAGTCTTTATGCATACCATTGGTAACGGAAATTGGTTGAAAAGATGGCCAGTAACTAAAGACTGTAATTTGGTCAGGGCTGCCATAAATACATGTCCAAAAATTTTTACAAAAGAAAAAGAAAGTAACAAAAATCAGGAAATACCACAACAAAATACATGTCAAATATAAACATGACAAAAAAAGTTTTCCATTTGGATTTTGCATGATTTTCTTTTTTTGAGTATAAAAAAAGAAGAACAAACTTTGCTTGTATTGGACCTGGTATCACAAAAACTGCTTCATCATATGATGTATGGGTGAATAAATAAATAAATAATTTATTTAACTTTTTCACCATTAAAAAAACACATTTTCATTAAGGAAAATGTGACAATTACTATCAACAGAGACGCAAATACAGCAACCACACTGAAAAAGGTTCACAGACACAATAGAGACAAACACAGAGTGAGGGAGGGTTCTCTACATACAAGTCTCTATGTCCGTTAATGTGAAATGTACCTTGCAGTCGTCTATCAAGATTGAATTGTGGTGAGCGTATACATTCTGGTTGGTGTTGTTTTCAAAGAAAGATTGTGTCTTTGCCATCTCAAATTCATCCATCCGAGCCTGTTGGGCGTCAAAGCTGTCAAGCTCATCTTTGGAAAGGTGGTAGACGATACCTGCTCCGTAGGAGTCCCCAACCACATTAACTGAGGTACGGAAACGATCGCTGCATGTTGAAGAAGAAAGGGACATTTAAGACAATTGAAAAGTGATTTGTACAAGGAAATGGCCTGAACATTGGAGTAATACATATATTCCTTTGTGAAATATCTGTCTTCCTTCACAAGTGACATGGCTGTCCCCAACTGAAATATTTCAGAAACTGCTAAGTGATTTGTCAAACAAAAAGAAAGTAGTAGGCTGTGTAGAGTGTAGAGTTATCCTCTGCCAATTACTTGCATTTTCTTCAGTTATATTAATTAATCATTCACATTTCATCTATCTTCAAAATAGGCTTACCTTGGAAAAAACTGAAGTCTATTTTAACTTTATTTACAGCTATGTGTACATACTCCCAAAATTCGAGTGGTGCAGACGGCATAATCTCGATAACGATCAAACACCAACATCAGTTGATCCACTGCAATGCAAACAGCTCGGATGGATTCATCAACATGTTCAGACGAGCATCTTAAAATGTTGCAATGTTCCTGGAAATATGTGTGGAATTGTCAAATTTTTGAAAATAACTCCCACAAATGTGTTATTACTTACCAAATGGCATTTTAATTTTTATTTATATATATATATAAAGAGTAAATAGGTTAAAATGGGGATGGAAATATATGTTGAGTAGGTTCTGACATAGTTCTTACATGCTACTTACATACTTCATGCTTCTTCAAGAGTAAATCATACTAACTTCTAAAACGTCTAATGGTTTTAGCCGTTTTTTTGTTTTTGTATTTGCCTCATTTAGTATGCACTTATTTATCTTTAGTTGTACTTGGATTTATCTTTTATCTATCTGTTTTTGGTTGTTATTTGTTTTTTTTTCATTTTCGTTTTTTCATTTAGGAAAATTCATTTTCTTTTTTTCATTGTTTTCTGCTTCTTATTATCTTTAGTTTTTATTTTTTGTTTTTTTTGTCTTGTTTTTCTTTTTAGTTGTTGTTCTTTGTACTTGTTATCTACTTTGTTTTATTCTGTTTAACTAACATTTTATATTGTACTGTACAAGTTTTTTAGAAATGTATATTTGTACTGTTGGACCCCAGGAAGAATAGTTGCTGCTACTAATGGGGATCTGAAATAAATAAATAAATAAAAATAAATAAATAAACTTACTTGCAAACACGAAATATAAACACCCCCAGTAAAAAAAAAACTGTTATTTTGCCCAAAAAATGTAATCCCTCAATTACCACAACCTCTAGCATAGCTTCAGTCTGTAGGGTTGTACCTAAATGAGGTTAAAGCTTACATTTGCTTTAGCTTGAACCTCATGACTTACATGTGTAATCACAAATGCGTACTGCAGCTATTAAATACTTTGGCCACTTTCCAGCTGAGGATTAACTTTCATCAATGTTGTTGGGTTCAGGAGATTCACATGTCCGGCCACAATGTAGCCAAGCCGTTCTCCACGCTCCCAGGAGACGTGGAAAGTCAATCCGGCCATGTCCAGCAGTACATCCTTTAATCTCATCTGTCTCAAGTAAAAGTTTGAAAAACTGCCAGGTGCAAAACAGGGTTTGTGCTGGTGGTGATCCTCAACTCCTTACTGTGGCTGTGCACAAAATCAATCCACTCATTATTAGCTACAAAAGATAGCCTGCTCTACTAATATATGTTGTTTTGGACGGTACTTGTCCACGGTCCAACACATTGGAGTGGAACCATTTCAGTGTTTTGGGCGGGGTCAGCGTTTGCTTGTTTATGAATTGCTGCCATACAAATCTCCTAATTTCTTTTTCTGAATTGAAAAAAATGTGATAGGTCAAAGTGCAAGGTGTTGGAATACGTTGGTGAGCTTTGAAAAGTGATGACAGTGTTGATGTGCAACTCACAGCAACCAGTCGACGGCGACCAGCAGGCTGATGTCCTGAGTGGGAAGCCCCACTGCTGTGAGAATCAAGAGCATTGTCACAAGTCCAGCGCTGGGGATACTGGCCGCTCCGACACTGGCCAAGGTGGCTGTCATACTGAATAGGAGACAAAGTCAACACTCAGCAGGCTTCAGCGTGTCACTGCTACTTTGCACACTGAACACAGCATATACTGTAAAGTATGAGTAGAAAAATATAACCCAGAAAGCTATGATGACACATTAAATATTGGAATGACCAATGCGTGAAAATGAAAGTGTTTATAGTGACCAAATAAAGATAAAATAGTCCTTATTCTTCAGTGTCCGTCTGAGAATGGTGTTTCTTCAATTCATTCACTCTCCATTATTTAGCCTATTTAACACCCAGACATATCAACCAAACTTTGGCTGATATGTTGCCAAATCCTAACCCTTGACATGTGCTGTGACACTTCTGTAGCCACATTCTTACCTCACAGTAATTATCTGGCCCCAGTCGAGATCAATCCCATTCATCTGCGCGATGAAGATGGCGGCCACGGCCTCGTAGAGCGCTGTGCCATCCATGTTGATGGTGGCGCCCACTGGGAGGACAAAACGCGTGACTCTCTTATCGATCCCCAGATTCTCCTCCAAGCATCGGAATGTGACGGGCAAAGTACCGGCGCTGTGGAAAATAAAAGCAGGAAGAAATGATTTACAATGACAGTCGCAAAACAGCATGTAGCTGCATTCCAGCTGCAAACTCTGCTCTCAATTTGGTTTAAGAAAACCTTTGGAAACAATAATCTCTACAATAAATTGTCCTTTATGTTGAATTAAAGTCAATGGATTGAAATAGTTTCATACTTCATACTGATATATGATATAAATACACCCAAAACTAGTGTAAATAGTGACTTAAAATGTGTATGCATATAGCTGACTCATCATCTAACTTTCTTGTGTTTAATTTTGACAAAAGGACTAGATGTGACTTTTCTTTTAAGAGTGAAATTTACAGACATTAGCAGGTATGTTGTATCTTATTCTTAAAAAAACATGGAAAGAGGAAAGACATGGCACACGGAGGCAAAAAAAAAGCTTTTTCAACAGTGCTCCATAGTTACCTAAAACAAATGTTACTGTTATCATTCACCATTTGAAGAGACTATTCAAGAATCACACATGCTGCGTATACCAGGGAAGGACATTTTTAGTCATTAAAAATACAAAACAGGAGCAAAAGTAGATACCTGGATGCTGTTCCCAGTGCTGTCACCCAAGCTTGGAATATGCCCATAAAGAATGTGAAGGGGTTTTCTTTTACTGTCACAAAATAAATCAGTGGAAGAAAAATCCCTCCGTGGATGATGAGACCCACTATCACCGTCACCATGTACATCCCCAGCTGCCTGGCTACCACCTCCAGGTCAGCGATGGAGATGATCTTTCCACAGATGAGGCAAGCGATACCGAGAGGAGAGTACCTGAAAGTAGATATCACATTTTTTTTGTTATTAAGAGAGAAAGAAAAAGTCCATGCAGGATATACAAAACAATGATGCTGGAGGACTGCACTTACCACATGATTGCGCCTACAAGTTTCATAACAATCTCATTCAGCACATTGAAAAACTCCAACATTAGCTTTGCCCTCTCTCCCATTTTTCCCATAATGACTCCAAAGGCGACAAAGAATCCAATCAAACCTGTATGACACAAAATATAATGATGCTGACAAAGGAAATGAAGCACTAGATGTTTTCATGCTTGAAACAGTTCTATGTTTCATTGATGGCGTTACACAGACATTCTCATCTATACGAAACGTAATAGTCTGAACTGTATATCCATTTGCATTTATAGCACATTATCTTGACTTCATGACTTTAAACAGCACAAATATTGTTAAAGTATGGATAATGGGCCATAAACATTTATATACAAAGTAAAAAAGCAAGCAACGAATACCTGAAATAAATGTATCAAGATTTTTCTGGTATGCGTTCTCAAAACTTTGGATATATATATAACTCATAAGGCAGAACAGGTCATTTTTCTTTCATATTATATAACCAAAAATAGAAACAACTATTTATTTTCTCTCTTCAACTGTACTGCCAACTCATTTCAGTCATAATGTAGGTGTGTTTTCAAACTTTTTGCTTACCGAGGACATTCATCCCACTCTTGAACTGAAGTGACCTCTTAACTGTGAACTGTGGAGGTGCTTTGGTCCTGTTAGTGGGCACTGGTATTTTGGTGGTAACTGTCTGGATCTGGACATGAGAGAGAAAGGGGGGGGAAAAAAAAACCAAAAGAGAACAGATGAGGGAACCGACATATGAATCAGGCAGCATGAGGTGGGTGGAATTCATCTGCGAGACTCCCACCTGTTGGAAACAGGCCTGCACCAGGTTCTCTGGGAAAAGGTTTCGGATGAGATCAAAGAAAGCATCCATGCTGGACACCTCGTCGTTCTTCTTTCCCTGTCCGAGATTAGCCTTGAGCTTGGGATTCCCCGGATGGATGAGCAGCACCAGCACCACTCCCAGAATAGCTGCGATCACCGTCGTGGACATGTAGTACACCATGGCCCTGGTCCCCAAGCGGCCACTGGATTTGGCATCCAAACCGGCAAGTCCTGTTGGAATGATATGTTTTACATGAGAAATGGTATTTCTGACATTCTATAAGACAAATTCTGAGACACACTGACAGGCTGACAGCTATTGAAATTTTAATAGGATAATATATCCAAGAGAATAAATGTTGGCTGTTTTATACCCATATTTCACAGAAAACTTTAAATTAAAAGTAAATGACAGACTATGGGTAATTGATTTTGATTAAAATGCTGTTTGCAATTTCAAGGTTGTGTTGATATTGACACAAATTAATTAATTTTTATTTTGAGTATATTTCAAACAAAAACAATACAATGGCAAAAAAGAAAGAAAAACATACCTGAAAAGGAGTGGGATGAAGTTTAATTTTAATTTATATAATGATTTATTTAATTTATATATATATATATATATATATATATATATATATATATATATATATATATATATATATATATATATATATATATATATATATATATATATTCCCCTTCATTTTACCTTACATATCTACTCATGGCAGATTTCATAATTAACAAATGTCCTTTATCCATCCCATAACAATAGTCAGAAGATAAAATGTTCCTCTTATGTTGCACATTTTGTGGAGTTTTGAGACGTGTCAGGATATGTTTGTTTTTACATACTGTTGGACCGCTGCAATTATATTGTATCTTGCATACAGTGAAAGTAAAGGCATCTTATCTTAGCTTCAGGGTTTAGATTTTCTGGATGATTTCACTTCCCTTGATATGGAACAAAACAGCAACAAAACACAAAGGGGTAGCACAAAGGCAGCACATGCCCCACCGTGAACTCTCCCAACCCCTCACCCCTCCCCCACTTCATGAGCACAAACATGAACGATCGGTGCTTGGCTGGGAAAATGCTTATGTTCTGGGGGCCAAGATGCCTCAGCTCTGTTTGTTTTTTAAGGTTTTATTTAAAAAAAATGTTCTGATGAGAATGGAAGCTAACGAATGATGACAAAAGAAAAATGGGCAAGACACTGAACCCCAACATTGCCCCTCTCAACATGTTCCACACTTGCAAGTCACTTTGGGTAAAAGTGCTTTTCAAATGAATGAAAATAATGAAATGTAAGTAATGTAAAAATACACCCACTTATTATTGGTGTTGGAGCTCAAACTCCCAGGAGATTCAGGGCAGTTGTTTGCAACTTCAGCAGAACATTGTCTGCAGAACACACTGTCATACACCCACCTGTGACCAGACTGGAAACAACGAGAGGCAAAATAAGCATCTTCAGCATCCTCATTAGGATCTCCCCAGGGAACGCAATGATCATTATCACATCAGGAGGTAGAGGTGAGATGTGCCGCAGAAGCATGCCGGTTATGGAGCCCAGAAACACACCTGTCAATTGGAGATAACTTGTGTCAAACACAACGACCCAGGTGACTCCGAGCAAAGACAATATTTAAAACCTTGTATATATACACACGTGTCTAAAAAATATATATCAACACTTGTGCGACAAAATTGAAATTCTCATTATCCTTGACCTATCTGAGCGTGACAAAGTGGTCGAAAGTTGTTACTAAGTTTAGCATATTTAAGTAAAATGTATATGCAATATGACCTTATTTCTAATTTATTTGTTCAAGACAGAGCTGTAGCAATTGGTCTCCAGTGATAGCAAGAGATGAACAACTCCCATATTACCTCAATAAAAATGTAAGATAAGAAACACTGTGTAGGTGTTTCTGATTGGACGAATGAGAAACATGTTGAAAAATGCTTTGCATGAACTTTGTAATAGAGTTTTTCCACCGTATCTTGGTTTTTGTAGACATTATACTGCAGTCTGTTGTTGAAGAAAAATGAAACGACATGCAATTATTGTAATAAGTTGTTTGCGAACAAGAGGACTGTCACCGTTCTTAAAAGGATATACAAGTTGTGTAAGTAGCAGTGTTATTCTTATTTTGAAGAAAAAATATAAATTCTATGTATTTTCATTTATCTTTAGTTTCCGTGGAACCCAATGGCCTGATAATGAGATCTGTTTAAATATGCTCATACACTACAAACCAGTCTAGTGTTTGAAATGTGTTCCAGGGTCACCTGAACTATATGTAGATGAGTACAAAAAATGGCTGTATGGACTATAAACTTACCCAGGATTGTGAGAGTGAGGACCATGTTCTTCATGATCTTATCACAGACGGTGCTACATGGATAGTCGGGAGTGTCCACGATCGGCTCCATGTTGCCCTCGCCCATCCTGACCTCTACTTGCTTCTGCATTTTGATGGCACTGAAATATGTGAAGAAAAAAATAACAGAGTTTAGTTTTCAGCCATGAGTGACCACAGGGTTTGGTAAAAGGAGGTTTCTGCTTCTAGCTACTCCTAAATGTTGATGACGACACCAGGAAAAGTTGTTGGAGGGGTTCATGGATGAATCCAAGCAAACTGCATTGGCGACTTCAATGTGAGGAGAAAACCCTCAAAAGGCCGAACTGTGTCGTGCCTGCATTATGTTGAAATGTCATCACCATAGGGATTTGATTTTTTTTTTTTAAGTCATTGGGAAAATAATGAAAAAACCTTTAAATTATTGAATTTAATTAACTGTGCATAATTTGGATTTTGTGCACACTTGTAAAATTTTGGAGGGTAGCCATTTATAATTTTCAACTGACAATGCTGAACAAATTGACCAGCTAACAATACTTGAAAAACGCTGTACGCTACAATACTTGTTCATTTACATCGTTAGCCAACTATTTCCTATTTCTCAACCTACCGCTTGGATATTTGATGAAATCTTGTGTATGTTAGTCATCCACCACAGATGCATAACTGCTTTTGTGGACGATTGTCTCCTGAATGTTCAACAAGAACATTGTGAAAATATGCACTTGTACTTATTTTTTCAGGAGTCACAATGAAATCCTCTAAGGCTGGTAAATATATTGCTTTGAGATTCAGTTGCAAGCTCACCAGACCTACTCTGCACTTCTTAACATGTGGCCTCGACTTCTCTCGAAGGTTACACGTACATGTTTGTTGTGGTGTGACTTAAAGCTTCTTTAACTAAAGATCAACTCTCCCCTGAGTGGCCTTTTTAATCCTCCGTTGAACAGACGTACACAGTTATGTAACAGGAAACACCTGTGGTCACTTGAACAACTTTGACCTTGATGACTCGGACACTAGCTACATATAATTTAGTGCCCAACGCAAAATAATACAAGGGTCTTCTGGCCAAAATTTGTGAACTGAAAGAGAACTTTCCTCCGCTTAAATCACTTTCAGGAGACAATTGGATGTCAGTTGATGAAACAAAGCTTCAATTCATCATTCAGCAAACATGTCATTTAAACATTGTGTAAAATATTTGCTATACTTTCAAGCATACAGATTACATTTTGGGCAAGAAATCATAGGGAACAGAGAACACATAAGGTGAAAACACACTAACTGCCAAGTCAATCAAGCCTGTCTGATACACCGTGCTTTGGCATTAATGAGACTTAGAAGTTATTTAAAGAGTTTAAAATTAGCCCTTTCAGCACCCAAGTGGTGGAGTTACGTAACAGAAAAGGTGCTTCCAAAGGAGAAGTCAAGGTGTCACCACCACCTGCCTGAAAGTACTCAGGACATTACTAACTTGACTTCCAAACATAATGGGGGTAATCAATTTTTGGGGGTTTTTCTACAGGTAGCATTCAAAGTGCAATGGATGCATCTAAATGATCAAGATGTCCATGAGTACAGATCTGTTGGTACAAGGCATTGTGGGAACAAACATTTTAAGGATGCAACCAATTTATTGCAACTACAATCAAAAGTGAATCAAATCTGTCATATCAAGACTTATGATTTCAGGCTCAATTTTCAAGTTCAAATAGCACCAGATATAACAACATAGTATACGTACATAGCAGTGATGACAAAATACTTTATCTAAAGTCTTACACCAACACTAGTACTTAAGTATTTGTATCGGTTTGTAACAGGCAAGAGTTTTTATTGCATCACTGCACTAAAGTGGCAGAAAAACCACAATCACGCTTTACAAGATGCCTCCTTGATTCCAGCTTTAAACAGATTACATCACTACATGCTACCAACGATGCTTACCAGTGGGTGATTTTGTTAGTTGGAACTGAAACTGCACTTGTGAAGAGATACTACACAGCCAATGGTGTCATGCAAAACGTTTGCAAAGTCATGGCTTGTGCATCAGTAAATCCAGTCAGAATCCTTACAAAAACTTTAGTCCTTTCACTTCTCAAAGATCTGCAGATCACTTCCTCTTCGGCATTGGATGTATATCCACAAGCTCAGATACCTGCTCTTTCAGGTGCAGGGAGGTGTGGAGAGGTAAACTGACAAACCTGGAGGTCGGACTGAAGGTTCCCAGACTGGAAGGGTGGAGTCAACCTGCTAAGATTAGCGGCAAAGTGGAAATCCTCATTTGACATTTCTTTCTAATTCTCCATTGCAACGCAAAGGTTATTTCAACTCCAATCTTTGTGTTCATTTAAATCTCATTCCTCCACAATGATTAAAGCACAGAAAGTGCAGTGGTTATGATTTCATAGTTCCCCTTTCAAACGTCCCTGGACCTTCTTCCAACTTCACTTAGGAGAGGTAAATTTCATTGTGTTGGACATTCAAAACTCTGGGTTCTTGTGCCAGAAGAGCATGTGCGATGCATCACCTCTATTGACCAATTTCAAACAAGGCTCTTACTTGTTTTATTTTTTACTTTCTTCCTATTTATTACTTACTTGTTGCTCTCACTTATGCATCGTCTTCCAGCAAAATGACTAGTTCTCCGTTTCGCTTTATTAAACATTTTTAGTCCCATGTGTTTTAATTCTGTTTTGCATTTTTACAAGACAACAATGACCAACATTGATCAAATGTGGTCGTTTTATCTGCACCAGCTCCTATGGCGCAGCTTTGTAAACATCATTTAGAGTGTGTGTGGGTTTTTTTTAAACATTAATTAGGTTTTTGTAATTATGCCGTAAATAGCATGTATGTTATGTTCTAAAGGCATTTAGTACAAAGTTAACAGTAAACAAAAACTTTGAGATTAAGTAGTCAAAGGTTTCCAGGGGAACTTGTTTCGCAAAATTAATGTTGTTTATCTGAGAAAATCAGAAAGACTGATTAAAGCTTTTCTTTTAATTAATCAGGCTTTAATTGCTTGTATACGGATAAACATTTCTTGTTTTGAATCAATTTTTATGGAGTTTTTAGTACCCGAGCGGCTTCTCTGAGATCTACTGCAGAACACAAAAGCGGAAAAAAAAAGAGAAATTCCGGATTGCTGAGATTACTCAACAACCTGGCCTCAGGTAAATTATACCGTGTATGTGTTGTACTCCAACGATAAAATCCTGAATGCTTATTATGCCGCTCTCAGCTCAGAAATTTCTCACTGATTCAAAATCAGTAAAACTGTGTTTTTGCATATTGTGAGAGCAAATGCAGCAGTCTGGCAAAGTCACATTTGTTCAGTCCAGCTTTGACGCCGTGCTGCAACTGACCGGGTTTCATTTCATTTAGTGTTTTTGTACAGATGGACACACCGTTTCATAATGACTTGTCATATAGTCATATTGGTTTTGGTAAAAATGATAATAAAAAAAAGTGTTTTTGTGACTTTCTATTGGACACACGCAAAAAAGATAGATTGTTGATGACGTTGGAATATTTTATCCATCTTCACAGTTGTCAGTTTCCTTGAATTTAAAAGGAAGGACCGGCTGTCCAAGCGAACGATTATGGAAATACCAAAAAAGTTTATAGTCTGTTGACCAGGTAACACTGAAGTGTGCGTGAAAATTCCCATCAGTTCTTAGAACGCTAGCAGGGAGGGAGGAGGGGGGCCAACTTAGAGCACATGGCAACACATTTGTCTCCCGGTTCCACACAAGTTCTCCAGTCTCCTCTCCCCTGCAGCAACAAGCCCACCTCATGCTGCAACACCTGACAACACGAGGCCACGCTTAGACAGCAGGTGTCTATAATTAACTAATCTCTCCTGAGCCATCCTAATTCCAGTACACATACACACCAAGATGGATCAGACGCTCTCAGAGAACGAGGCTGCAGCGGGGAAGTCTTCAAGGATATTTCTTGGAGTCATAAAACAAAGGCATCACTTTGGTGCTTTACTCAAGAAAAAAAAAACAAGAAAACAATGTTGATCTATATTTCATGAGTGGGATTATCTGCTGTGCCCTTTTTATTTTATTTTATGTATTATATTATATTTTATGTTTGATAGATAGCTAGATAGACCCTTCAATGCCACTGGTGTTTGCACAGCAATAAAATTGGATTACTTTGCAAACCAATCCGTTTCTAACTCCGGACAGGCCTTTTTATACTTTCAAAAGACAGGGCTCTAACAAAACTCAAGTTTACCATGCTCCAGTTTTATTCAAGTTCAAGTTTATTACTGCAAAACAGAAAACGGGTCATAAAGCGAACACAGGAAAAGCACCTCATACAGTACGCACTGTGAAGCACGTTGGGAGAGGAGTGATGATTCGGGTTTGTTTAGCAGTCACCGACTTGATCAAATTGGATCAAAATTGATTCATGCAGGATGATGATTCAAAGCACTTTAGCAAATCTACATCAGAATAAGTGAAAAAAAGAATCACGGTTCTGGTGATGGCGCAGTCAGAGTCCAAACATCAGGCCAGTTGAAATGCTGCTGTGGCATCTTGATAGAGTTGGCCAAAGAAGTCCTTTTTTTAAATGTATGTTATGAAAAAAGAATGGGTGAAAATGTCTCACACAGGTGTGAGAGAGTGATAAAGTGGTGCGGGACGAGGCTACTTGCTGCTAAAGGTGGATCCTGAAGCAGCTTCAGTGTTTGTTCGATAAGAGCATGATGGAAAAATAAAAGTTGTGCCATTGTTTGTCTGAGGTTACATTTGCCGAAAGAGCACTACGAATGCGTGACTTAAAAGTTAAAAGAGAAGGTACAAACTTTTGCATAAATTCCTACACAAAATCTAACCACGGTGTCCGAGCTGCTCAGGAAGTTGCAGCAATCCAAGAAAACTGAGCTGCAAGTTTGTGTTCATGGTTCAGCTGTAGGAGAAAACTTTCTACATATTTTATTTACAAAAGTTGCTATTAATTGAACTATGCTTTCACACTTGTTTTTCTTTTCCCTCTTTTTTTAAATTAATTTTGTAATGACATTTCTGTTCTTTATGGCCCTGAAGACGATTATGATAAATGGGCATTTTCACACTCTGTCTCCTTCCATGTCGGAAGGACGTGACACGCAAAATGACTTTGCATACAAAGATGTGATATTTTCCTTTTATCCTTATGGTAATTACTCCTTATGTAAGAACTTTATCAGGTCTAACAGACTTGAAAAGGCTCCTCGGCAGAATTGCGTCAAGATTTTTCACAAATGTTAGTTAAGGTTGAGCTCCTGTTTCCACAAAACTGAAATGAAACTTCAAAGCGAAAAAAAGTTTTTGTTTTGTTCTTGAACAAAAATATGTCTTTGAGAAACAAGTGGACTGAAAATCTCATTAAGACAGATGATCTTTTTAGTGAATCACGCCAACAGCTCCAGAGTGTAAATTACTAAATCGATATGGTAGATTTGTTAAATCTGTGAATCAAGGGAATACTAATTCAAAGTCCTCACTGTCTCTTATCATCCAGATGAAAATGATGAAGCAGCTAATGTTTTGTCAGCTTACCTTTTAATGTTTTCCAGTCATTCTATTTTTCATGCAGTAACTTCTTTGTAAGATAATATGGAGCAAGCTACCTGACACTTTTACAGTACACAATACATACATTTTCTAAAGAAAAATTACCCAAATACAATAATAAGAAGAAAAAAATAACCTAAATGCAAAGCTAATTTTAGCAGACTAGCAATTTCCAATTCAATCATATCCACTCCCTTCTGGCAAATACTATTTAGGCATGGTAAAAATCAAATGTTAGACATTTTCACTGAATAAAAAAAGCTTAACATAGAAAGTAATTTACTTTAAAAAAATGTATGGCACTACATTAACCTCAAAAAGGGATTCATTATTTTTGTTATATGCAATTACAATACAATGTATTGCTAATAATTGTATTATGTGAGTGGTGCAGAGGTCTTATAAATGATCAAAAATGCCCAATGCACATCTCAGTGCAAGCTTTGCTCCCTGAGTGTTCTCATCAGCTAAAAGCAATCCAGCATGTTTTGTCAGTTTGGACTGGAATCATGATGTACTACTGATGACCGTGTATCTGTGGTGATTTTAATGAGATATGTCTCACAAAATTGGGATTTTAAAGCCAGAGCTCAGCTCCAACCTCTGATTATAGGATTTAATTACACTTACTTATGCAGGAGATGTGCAATTATTCAAAATATCAAATCAGATAGCAACTCTTTACTTGCTCTGCCATCATGCTTCCACTTGAGAATGAAGCACAGAAGGAAATGTAATTTTCTACTCCGACTCAGTTGAGTCCTTTTTCCTCTCACAGTTCTCACAAAGCTTTGTTTTTCTGAACATTCTGCATCATGTTTTACCAGGAGATGTGTGAGAACTTCCACACCAGTTTCCATCTCTGTGCATCCAAACATGTGGTCCAGAAATGGTCTAATGCAGCTTGACAGGAAGCAATACTTTAATGGCAACATTACCCCCTTGAGTGTCTTGGTCACCACTGACATAATGTCTAGAATTATAAAGCTGTATGGCAGTTTTATCATTTTAATGTGTGGCATAGTTCTGTAAAGTGATGCACAGCTGTTGCAGGAGATGCCCAGGACAGGAATCTGTAATCCTACTAAATAATCCTCATTAGTTCTTCAAATAAATTCAAAACTGATTTTACTTTTATGTGGCTGACGCTAAACAATCACTGTGCACTTGCATAGTCTGGATCAATTAGTACTTAGTTATCTTGATTTGACCAATCAATGTACAGTTGCTTTGGAGCCGGTTCCCCTCTGAAAAGCTCCCAGTCTGAATAAAGTGCTAAAAAAGACCCTATAAAAGCAGTTTCTAATAAAGCCGATCTACACTCCTCATTCACATCTCCTCCTTCAAGTCGTGTTTATTTTTAAAGATTGATGGAAAAAACTCTGCTTCCACTGGCGAATCTGCCCTTAGAGGTCACTTTTCATCATGAAGGTAACAACACTCTATAGACCGCAAATGCTACAAGATTGTGAGAATTCGTGATCACGGTTAGGAAAGTATTGTGGAGAGCAGAGATTGACAATCACTTATTTGAAGAATTATTCCAATGAACATCACTCCAGCAAAGTTTTTTTCTTTTTAATTATTTCTAATTAAATTTGGTTTTATCTTTTTATTTTTAATTGACAGAGCTTAATTTGATCAACTTTAGTCCTGAGAATTCTGTTCCAAGTTCAATATTGGCTGATGGCTTTTATGTTTGAGGTGGGAAAGAGCGAGTGAACAAATATAATCAGAAGTTAAATTACATTTACGTGGTGATTCATAGATTGTCACTCACCACTTAACCCTTATGTAGAGCAGCTTAGAGCCAAGCAACACACAGAAATATTATACAGCCTTTCTCTCCCCTGTAAAAGATGATAAGTAGTTAAAAATGTTGACTTAAAAAAAAACTAGCATTTCTGATGAGTTTAAGCCCTCTGCTGGCCAGTCGCCCCCGGTTACCGAATTCCCTGACACCAAGCAGAGAAAAAGAAATTGTCTGATTTGAAATCCGTCAAGTCAGTTTTTTTTTTTTTTTTTTCAAATTTATAATCTAATCCTTCAGGCTATTCTTTTGAACTTCTCCTTCTCCCAGCTTTGTCTTGAGCTGTGGTTGGAGTCGATTGCACAGAGCATCATATCTTTACTAATACACATGTGGCTGCAGGCAAGCAGTTTAGTGTCACTTTCAGAAACTGTCACATCCATACAGTGCATTAGTTGGCATTTGACTCCATCTTGAGATCTAAAGTCATTCTTTCATTTGGCAGTTTTACATAATTTAGCTTCCTCAGGACTCTGTACACTGATGATTTTCAGTACAATCACTGTGCCAATATCCCGATGTGACCTACTTCAAGCTGCCTACCTCAGAGTAGGAGTGGGAATACAAGCAAGCACCCTCAGGTATACTCATAATGAGGTGGCAGCACTGACAAATGCTGTTCTTAGTGAATTTTCTCATATGTACATATGTAACCGTAATCAACAGGGTGAGGAATGACATTAAATACCATTTGTACTATGAAAGAGTTTTGACCATCCTGATGGGAATTATTCAGAACCGAAGGCAGATTTGATCTCCTCCTTGCAAACAAACCCGTTTGCAAACTTCCATAAATATTATTTTAAAGTATGCATACTGCAAATATATAGCATCCTGAAATGGAGCATGCTCACCTGTGGATGTCTTCTCTTCTTCAGTTGTTGTTGGGCCTTCCTGCTTAATTTCCAAGCAGCTGTGCATACGGTTAAAGCAAAATCAGATCTGCAGAGTTTCTGGAGTGACAGTAGCAGCAGTGTTCTCCTACTCTAAGGTAAAGAAATCTAAGCTAGGGAAACAAACACCCTGCATATGCACGGTGCGCTCACTGATACTCACACAGGGGTGGGGATGTGAAACGAGAGGTTGGTGCCTCCTCTCAGGATGTGGATGGGATGTTCTTCCAGTTAAAGAGTGATAGATTAGGAGACCTCGATACCTTTTTTGCATTATGGAACCATATTAATACGGAGACCTCTTGAAAACCTTACGGCTCAGTACTTCTAGTTATATGCAAATGTATAAAAGATTTTGAATCTGTTATACTTCTGTGGATCTTTTTTCATGTGTGCATCATTTTCGGATTAGCAAAGGTTTTGTCTTACACAATAAGACATTTCACATTTATTATGTGTCTAATTAAAATAGAGATTTTAAATTGCATGTCATTGTCTGCGTTTATCCTTGCAAATCACTTCGCAAGAGGCAGAGACCGAGCACTGAGCAGCTCATTGTTTAATTGGCCGGGCTTTACAGGTGTCCTGCTCAAAGCCTCGGTGAGCACAGCGGGCGTCTGCATCGCAGGAGTAAGAGCTAAGTTTAGCAAATCCTCTCAATGCGTTTCTCAATGACAGCACATGTCGGACAGTCCGCAGAGAAAGTCAGGAATGCATAACCTCACATGCAACCATAATGCAGCCACACACACAATCCCTGCACAAGCTCCTATTCACCCTGACAGGTGAATGTTCAGTCGTATACGGTGTACTGCCACGCATGCTCTGCTTGGAATGCATGCAAAGAGAGGAAATTATTTGTCTTTGCGTCATCACTGATGGCCCATTTGAATTAATGTGTATTTTATCAGATACGTGGACTAATACATATTTTTTTTTTATATTTATTTATTTACAGTGCCTTGCGAAAGTATTTGGTCCCCTTGAACTTTGTGACCTTGTGCCACATTTCAGGCTTCAAACATAAATATATAAAACTGCCATTTTTTTGTGAAGAATCAACAACAAGTGGGACACAATCATGAAGTGGAACGAAATGTATTGGATATTTTAAACTTTTTTAACAAATAAAAAACTGAAAAAGTGGGCGTGCAAAATTATTCACCCCCTTTACTTTCAGTGCAGCAAACTCTGTCCAGAAGTTCAGTGAGGATCTCTGAATGATCCAGTGTTGACCTAAATGACTAATGATGATAAATGGAATCCACCAGTGTGTAATCACGTCTCCGTATAAATGCACCGGCACTGTGATCATCTAAGAGGTCTGTTTAAAGCGCAGAGAGCATCATGAAGAACAAGGAACACACCAGGCAGGTCCCAGATACTGTTGTGGAGAAGTTTAAAGCTGGATTTGGATACAGAAAGATTTCCCAAGCTTTAAACATCCCAAGGAGCACTGTTCAAGCGATAATATTGAAATGGAAGGAGTATCAGACCACTGCAAATCTACCAAGACCTGGCCATCCCTCTACACTTTCAGCTCATACAAGGAGAAGACTGATCAGAGATGCAGCCAAGAGGCCCATGATCAATCTGGATGAACTGCAGAGGTCCGAGGTCAGAGGTCACCTACAGCTGAGGTGGGAGACTCTGTCCATACGACAACAATCAGTCGTATACTGCACAATTCTGGCCTTTATGGAAGAGTGGCAAGAAGAAAGCCATTTCTTAAAGATATCCATACAAAGTGTCGTTTAAGGTTTGCCACAAGCCACCTGGGAGACACACCAAACATGTGGAAGAAGGTGCTCTGGTCAGATGAGACCAAAATCAAACTTTTTGGCAACAATGCAAGACGTTATGTTTGGTGTAAAAGCAACACAGCTCATCACCCTCAACACACCATCCCCACTGTCAAACATGGTGGTGGCAGCATCATGGTTTGGGCCTGCTTTTCTTCAGCAGGGACAGGGAAGATGGTTAAAATTGATGGGAAGATGGATGTAGCCAAATACAGGACCATTCTGGAAGAAAACCTGATGGAGTCTGCAAAAGACCTGAGACTGGGACGGAGATTTGTCTTCCAACAAGACAATGATCCAAAATATAAAGCAAAATCTACAATGGAATGGTTCACAAAAAAACATATCCAGGTGTTAGAATGGCCAAGTCAAAGTCCAGACCTGAATCCAATCGAGAATTTGTGGAAAGAACTGAAAACTGCTGTTCACAAATGCACTCCATCCAACCTCACTGAGCTCGAGCTGTTTTGCAAGGAGGAATGGGCAGAAATGTCAGTCTCTCGATGTGCAAAACTGATAGAGACAAACCCCAAGCGACTTACAGCTGTAATCGCAGCAAAAGGTGGTGCTACAAAGTATTAACTTAAGGGGGCTGAATAATTTTGCACGCCCAATTTTTCAGTTTTTTATTTGTTAAAGTTTGAAATATCCAATAAATTTCGTTCCACTTCATGATTGTGTCCCACTTGTTGATTCTTCACAAAAAATTACAGTTTTATATCTTTATGTTTGAAGCATAAAATGTGGCAAAAGATCACAAAAGTTCAAGGGGGCCAAATACTTTCGCTGTATACAAAGTAGACAAATCGATAAAATTCTAATTTCAGTGAAACCCTGAAAACCCTATTGTGTGCACATTTGCACAAAAGTGTAGTTGACTTTGCAGATACTGATTTTTCCTTCATGGATAATGTTTATCTCTCATCTCTTAAAGGAGCTTGAGGCCGGATTGAGGCAGGATTTATGAAAAAAATCCGTATACATTTTAAGTTTTCTAGTAATAATGTCAGATGAAGTGTTCCAAACCCAAAAGAATGAGTCCTCTAGCGTATCTCTCCTTTGCCTTGAACAGGCTGTGTGCTGCAAAATGTGCTGCAATTCGGTCCCAAATTTCCCGCGCTGTCCTGCGGATGTGACGTCACATGACGCTGCATGTGCGTTCCCCTCGTTCTCCCGTGCCGGCTTCACTGTTGGCTGCAGTACCCCCAACGGCCATCGTGGTGAAGGGTGGCGCTAGAGAGTCTCATTTCTTAAAAGGAGCCTCAAGCTCCTTTAAATACTCTTAAATGGCAGACATTCAGCAGCTAAACAAAAAGAACTACTGCTGGGTCTACAGTATATTTTATAACACTTCCAGGCTGATGCACAACAATATTATTTCTTTTTTTTTCATTGCTTATGTCTTTCCCTCTTGGCATTGTGTCAATGACTTTGATGGCTCTATTACAGCTAATAACTTGAAACTTATACTTTCATAAAGGTCTGCACTCCTGAAAATCATTTGATGATAGGTTAATAATTAGCAGTTCCCGCTGTAACTTACCCTCTAAAATCCTACGCAAGTAAGTTGGTACTTGATATTGCCCAACTGATTTTTTTTTTCCCTGGGGTTTGATTTTTGTAAAATAAATAATTGTCCGATTTTTTTTTTAAAAAAAGGTCTTAATTATTAGACTAAGGCTGAAAAGAGGCTGAACAAATGTTTGCATATCACTGTAAGGCATCAACCCCCCCCCCAAAAAAAAAAAAAATCTTAGAAAACTGTATGTTTAGGAGCCCTTTAATGTAAAAAATAAATAAATAAAAAAAGAAAACAAACGTGTAATATTCAAACATTAGTAAGCATCATGGTGAATTGTTTGGCATGGAAGTGGTCCAGGAATGTGTACACACAGAAACTAAATACTGCGTAGATAAAAGAGAAGTTTCAGGAATAGTCACATTGCACGGATGGAAAATCTCCTTCATTTGATGTTTTCCAATATCCAGTCTCGGAAGTTTGCTACCTGTGTGTGAGCTGTGTAAGTGCGCTGGTGGCAGTTGTTTTTCTTATTATAGATGAAACTCTCCAAGCCGAGCAGCTGCCAGCCGGCGTTAGGGTCTCCGTGAGTCTCCCCGTGACCTGACAGGACGCCCTCCGTGTTGGAAAACACAGGTGGCACAATAGTGATGCCTGGAATAACACTGGGACACAAACCCCGAGGCCCGGATGGCTTGTTAATGACACAGATTGTATTGTCACTGATCGCTGCGGTATGTGCTCCTCCTTGAGCAAACTCTCTTTCACAAAGATCAACACTGCTCAGCTCTACCAGTTTCGTCTGACTCTGGGCTGCATGACGGCCCTGACTGTTTGGTAAAATCCATCTTGAAGTGTAAGCCTCCTGCACTGTCACCTCTCCTCCTTTGGTTT
Source organism: Cololabis saira (assembly GCF_033807715.1). Lineage (NCBI taxonomy): Eukaryota > Metazoa > Chordata > Actinopteri > Beloniformes > Belonidae > Cololabis > Cololabis saira. The sequence continues at coordinate 16,053,911 of NC_084588.1, read as the reverse complement.
TGGGAAGACACACGGGCAACACGCGCTCACTGATCTTGGCCTTGTCCTTCAGCTTGAGCACAGCGACAACAGAGGCTGGAGCAGAGGGAAACTCCGGATGAAGTGAAATGTCTGAAACCTGTCAGGGCAAACAGAGAGACAGAGAGACAATGGATGTTCCAAGTTTTGTTCATTTTTGTAAAACATGTTATCATCAGATAATAAATCATCAGGACGTGCAAATACTTACATTCTTAAACTAAACAAACATAACTGTAACGTGCTTAAGCCTCAAGTGTGTATCTAAATACCAAAGGATTGTATCTTGTACAACATACAAAGAAAACGTATCCCACACGTTATGTCTGTTTACTGACAACGCCTTATTTAATTCTTTTAACTTTTATTTTGCAGCTATGGAAACTTTTGAGTGTTCTGTGACCTCAAAATAAAAAGATATAAAATGAATGTTAAAGGGGACCTATTATGAAAAACACCTTTCTTCTTGCTTTAACACATATAAAGTGGTTTCCCCTCAGCCTGACAACTCAGAGAAGGAGGAAAGCAACCAAATTCTGCAGTGTCTGTACAGCCGCCCGGATGAGCCGTCCAGTGTGACGTGGCTTCTACGAGCCGTTCAGATTCTGCTCCCTTTCGTTACGTAACGACGGGAGAGATTTACAGAGGTTGGCCTTCGATGTGTGAAACCACGCCCACAACTAACTCCGCCGGCCAGAGCTTCCGCCATTTTTTCGTTGGGGTGTATCGCGTCATTCAGGCAGCCAATCAGCACAGTGCCTCATTATCATAGCCCCGCCCACTCAGAATCCCGCATAGATAATGAGGTTAGAGAATGGGATGATAAAGACATGGCTCAGAGGCTGAATTTCTAATTTATTTAGCAAAAAAAATCAAAAGCTTGTTTTTAAGACATTCAAGGCCTGTTTAAAATAGGTATTAGATGCCATAATAGGTCCCTTTTAAGTGGGATAAATATTAAATGCCTGTTTTATACTTTTTTTTTAGACTATACATGTATATACAAATCCTATGTGCAAAAGACCAACAGCAGACTCTTATTCAAAATATGACTGTGTTACTTTTTGAGTATGTTGTACCGTGAGGTGCTTTTTCAGCGCCTGGCTGCGCGTGTGGGACTGCATCCCTACGACCACCTTCACATGAGCAGGGTGGAGAGGCTGCCGGCTGCTCTTGTCTGCCACACACTGGGCTGCGACCAGCACTCTCCGCTGGCTTACTAGAGCCCCGCTGCAGGCCAGCAACCAGAATGTAGACTCCTCTGAGGCCCCCTGCTGGTGCCACGCGGCGCCGCCACGGGACCCATGGGTGCTCGGGGTGTCATCAGGAGGCGAACGGATGTAAATGGCTGCATGCCACGGCCACTGAGTGTCGGAGAGGTTGCCTCTGCTGAAAGTCTCTAATTTGCCACAAACTGTAAAAGACAGTAAAATACAGTTTTACCAGTCATGTATGAAAGTCCCATGATGGCTCTGATTTAAACAGAATAAGTTGATAATCAGAAATGTTAAACGTTTATTTAAGTCAACAAATTAAGTTTGGTAAATAAGCGCCCTCTGTGACCAAAGTGGGCGTTAAAGGATGATGCTAAAATTTGAAATATTTTGTAGCACAAGCAGAAAACTCAATTGTTATGTACAGTATTTTGTCAATCCACCTTTTTGAAGATGCAAAATGATCTAGTGTGAGAAAGATAAAAAAAAGGATAAAATACACACACACACACACGTATAAGTGTGTGTGTGTATGTACATAAATATACTGTATATATTGTTTATATTTTTTGTCTTCAAGCCTGTAAAGTCTGAGTGTTGACATAATATCCAAGTCTCACATAGTTGAATGGTGGCAAATACACTGTTGTGTTTCTGTGATAGAACTGTAATTTAGTACATGAATAGATGACAGCATTGCGTGCTCCACAGTAAACATATGATTGTTTGTGTTTAATGGGAATGAGAGTGTGACATGTTTGAGAAACATGAAGAGGATGATAGTGATAAGCTGCGCAGCTGCTTGGTTTGAACTGTTGTCTCACAGCCAGAAGGTTAAGAAGGTTCCTAGTCTGGTCTGAATTCTGGCTGAGGCGTTTTTGTTTTCTTTGCATGTTCTTCCCAGCCTTGCATGGGTTTTCTCCACCAGTCCAAAAGCATGTGCATCAGTTGGTTTTTGTTGTGAGGGACTGTCAACACTGCAAAAGTATTTTTTTACAGAAAATTAGTCTTAGGGGCTATTTTGCTAGTTTTAAGAATTCTAGCCAAGTGAATTTTTAAACATACTCTGCTTAATACAAGACAATTTGACTCGATTAAGGAATATTAGGGTTAATTCTAGAGGGGCTGTTTTTGCAGTGTATATGTGACGCGGTGGACTGGTAAACTGTCATGGGTGTACCCCTGCCTTACGCCCTAAGAGAGACCCACGTGACTCGAAATAGGATTAAGTTGGTACAGATGATGGATGAATAAAGCAAAAAAAAATTCTTATGTTTGTTTTAGTACAGGTGACATATCACCTAAATATTTCACATTTACATTATATTACATGGTGTGTGTTCATTACCAGGAACAGCCCTGCAACAAGAATTTTCAGGAATTTCTACAAGGCTGAGACACGTCACGTATTTAGTAATCTGCCTCAGAGTGGTCCTACAAGCTGCTGGGTGGGACTGACCCAGTGTGGATTGAGTATCGCAGATAATCATTCCTCTTATTTATCTTTTCACGTTCAAGGCTTCTTTTCTTATTCTCATTCATCACAGTGTATGCAAACACAGCAAACATCGCAGCTCCTTCAATGTTGATCTCATTGCATTTTCTTCATTTTTTTTTAAATGTCCTCTTTTTTATCTATTAAAATGTATTTAATTCAGTTGTCAAACAGTGAAAGAAGTGCTTTACCACCAACAAGATGATATCTGAAAAATCACACTATTTTTCAGCTTTAATCACTGCTTCAAATGGCTTAAACTACTTTACTATTATAAGTAATACACTACAATATATTTGTGGAGTAATCATTTAGCAAATACATAAAGTATATTTATATACTTCGATACACTTTGATGTGGTTTGACCTCGTTTGTGTGTTTGAGAACACATTTGTTTTTTTAATTTTCCTTGATGAATTTGCTTTCATATGTTAGATAAGGAATGTTTTTTTAAATGTTGCATAGTCTGATTGGGGAGTTTTCTTGTCTTTTTTTTCTTTCCTTTTGGAAATGGACTAATTGTTATCTTATGAAGCTGTGTCGGAGCGGCTGGTGGTCTCACCCGGTGAGCAGGAAACATGGCGTCCACTCCACCTGCCGGTCTTCAGACAGGTGCGCCGTGGGCTGCCTGTGTTGCGGTGAAGGGGTGAGGCACACTTGTACTCAATGCTGGTGTAGACCGGGTGAAAGCCTCGAGGCATCTCCTCCACGCCGTCTTCCTCTTTATTGGACTGACTGCCCAGTGTGAGTGGAATAAAACCGGCTGACAACATGACCTCCATGTTGTATCTGAGCAAGATAAGGAATTCTCTGGTACAAACTCTGTTTGTAGAAAAGCTGTGCAGTCTGGCTTTTTAATCTCCTCTTTTCCATGTGAGCTCCATCACCAAAATGTATAGTGACAGCTATACGCAATACATACCTGATAGGACAAGAAGGTGATCCAACTAAAAAACACAAGCTTACCATTGACTTATTTCAAGCTTCCCATGAATTTCAGATTATTCCAGCTGGCGGCAAAGTATTGGGGGTTTTTTTTGCAATGGTTGCTGAGGCTAGAAAAGGACAAAAACAAAAACCCCAAACCAATTAAAATGTGTGGTCTGATTTTTTCTTGGTGATTTTTTCACGAGGTACTTTTGGACCACAGGAACCCTGTCATGATTTGTGTCACTATTTACAGATGTGCCTTTGTTCTTTGTGGCTGCAGCACAGATACTGGATGTATTTCATGCAGGTACTTTCATACTAGGGGCTTTAAAAAAACAAAAAAAACCTGCAACTTTTACATATCAAGAGACGAAAAATGCACAGTTCTACAGCAAAAGTTAATAACTCATCTGTGTGATAAAAACATCATACTGAGGTGGGTATGAGGCAACTACAACCGCAGACCAAGAACATGGGACATTTTTTTCACTGTTCCATCTTTTAATTGATTTAAATAAACATAAAATATTTTTTATTTTTCAATAACAACTGTTGGATTATTTTTATTTATACAATTCCTTTTTCAAATGCCAGACTCAAAACAATGATTTCTTTTTTTTTTAAACCAACAGGTTCAATATATTTCGTTTACCCAGTTTTTATAATCTCCATCCCTAAAAGCCATTTTTCAGAAACTAGTGCTATTTCACACCACTGATACGCTTTTTAAGAACTGCATTAGTTCTTGGGATCATTTCAGTTCTCCTCTAATCAAAAATCTTATTTCACTGGGATAGTTTTTGAAAGATGGCAAGGCAGGACACCTGAGATAAATCTAATCTGCTGGCAGTAAATGTACAAACATTATAAAAGTACAGGTACTGCATTAAAAGGATACCCCGATAAGAGATGTTGCTTTACAATTTTCTGCTGCACAAGTCCAGACACTTTGGGTTGTCGACAAACTGTAGAGGCAAATCAAGCATGTTACAATAATAAAAACTCCTCTCTGAGATACTTTTAGTTGATATAGCTCTGTAAGCAATTGCGAGTTGAAGATTGTGTTAATTGGGGTAAATTAGAAGAAATCTCTGCTTGAAATATCAGGAAAAAACATGCTTGAAAAAGAGAAATCCACATGCAAAATAATGACCTCTGATACACTTTGGTGGCCTGCTGCTCCAGGATCCATTAGAAAGGCAGACACTCCGGTGGTTTCCACTCAAATAGTAGGGTTTTTTACAGAAAAACTCCACCACTTCTGCCCCTCCGACTGCGTCAGCTGCAGGTCTGTGGTAGCCATGGAGCAAGCTAGGTGGAGGAGCACACCTCACACCACTTGTTTGACCTGCACATGGTTCAAGTAAAAGACATGCACAGTAAATCCTAAAATGCAGCTTTTTTAAAAATATACAAAAATGAAATAAGACCAGAATGATGTAAATGACCTTTGAGACATGAAGGAGCTGTTCCACTCCATGTACCGTTAGGCAGACAGGACCTCTGTTGTGCTCCAGTCAGTGTGAAAGTTGGATGGCAGTGGTAGTTTACAGATACAAGCTGCTCCACTGGGCCATACACGGGCGACACGTATCCATTCACCGGCTTTTCCGGGAGAGTACATGCTGCATTATTGATAACTGTTGAAACTGTGGAGAAATTTCCTGGGTAAGATCACTGAAACACTAATCTTCTACTCTTTCTTCATAAAGTAAATGATAATATGTTTATATTTGATTGATTTTAAATAAGCAAAACAACAGAATACAGTTTAAAAAGATACTTTTTAAATTAGCTAGCAGCTACCAATTACTTGATCTTTTTTTATTTCTGCGTCATCTCGTGAAAGTTTTTTATCAGGCCCTCAATTAAATGAACCCTAACCTAAATGATTTCTTTGATGACTAGTAGAGTACAGTACTCAGAGTGTAGCAGATTTTCTTAAATGAGCTTAAACATATAATGGCTATGTGTGACACGAATGACAGAGCATCATCTGCATAAATTAATACATCACCTGCTTTTAAAATAGTTTTTTCCAGAGGAAGTGTCATAGTGTACTGTCCTTGGGAAACCTGAAAGTGAACACTTCAGCTTATTTGCAGAGGCACTTTTGAGAAGTGCTCCAGTAATAATTGATGCTGTACCAATGGGACACAAGTTGGGAACATGATCAGTTTCAAAGACAGCAAACTGAGAGAAACGGTTCTTGATAAAGCCATGTCATTGACTGTCTGTCTAACATCATTGCCCTGAGCTGTAGGCTGCACCGCCACAGAAGAATGAAAGGTATCCAGGGATGCCTCTGCTGCATTATGCATGAAGGGGAAGAAGAGGGTCATCTGTATAATGTGTTCGTGAGACAAGAAGAAAATACCTGCAGACTACCATGGCCGTGAATATGCTAGATTTAAAAATTATAATAGTTTGTGAGTAGAAAAGCTAGCAGTTGACTTACACTAAAGAAACACCTAATAATGTGTCAGTCTAAAACCCCCTCTGTAGACGCACACACACGATACCGTCAGACTGTATAACATGGTTGAGTGTGTGTTAGTTTTGTCAGTCAGCCTCAACCACATAAACTTCAGACTTCAGACTTCACTTCAGTCTAAAAGTTGGGAATGACTCTAGTGTGTTAGAGTCAGTAGTCATAGTTGCAGCTATAGAACAAAACTATAATAGTTAGTCTCAAATATAGCTTCGCGGTAGATATGCTGCTATAGGCTTATGCTGCAGGGGGGCACCGACATGATCCGCTGGGCAGTGTCTCTCACCCTTCTTCTCCTCTCCTTTTCCCTGCCTCTCTTCTCCATTACCATTTTTATTTATTATAAATATCTCATAGCTATCATTTTTGTCCATCGTTCCTGTAGTTTCTTGTGCCGGCCCCCCTTTTTTCTCTTTTGTGTATGTTTGCAGGCTGGAGCCTCGGGAGCTGCGTTCTGGCCTGTGTTCCCGCCCCCCCCCCCCTCTGGTCATCCCGCTGCTGCTTCCACATGACTGTTGTGTGCTGCTGACGTCCCTGACTCCCCCAGTCTGGCCTTCGGCAGGAGGGTCCCCCCTTATGAGCCTGGTCCTGCTCAAGGTTTCTTCCCTCCTAAAGGGGAGTTTTTCCTTGCCACTGTTTGGCTTAAGGCTTTTCTCCCACTATGGGAGTTTTTACCTGCCATTGTTTATATAATAATTGCTCGGGGGTTTATGTTTATGTTCATGTTCTGGATCTCTGGAAAGCGTCTAGAGACAAACATCTGTTGTATTAGATGCTATATAAATAAAATTGAATTGAATTGAATTGAATTGAATGAGTAGCACTCTTGTTATAAATGACAATAAAACCTGCCTGAACTCTGTTGGAATATGAGAACAAATCCATCGTAGCTATGGTAGCCATCTGAGGTGAACAGAATGTGCAGGACATTCCTGGAGCTTCTTATCGGAGGAGGCAGCGGATCCCCACAAAACCGGCCAATCACGGGGGAGCTCAGATCCTTCCCATCACGCACCTCAACGTAGTCGTAACCACAGTTGTGGTCAGACTCCAAACTGAGCGCTGAGAACCTGAGAACAAGAACAAGGAGAGCAGAAACTACATTTTTAATAAGCACAGGTACAGCAAAGCTTTTAAAATTAAGATTAACTATGTTTTTTCTGTTGTTATCTCTTACACTAGTGCTTTGAAGTCTCCTACCTGAGCTCAATGATGCTGTTTCGTTCCACTTCAACTGTCCATTCACACCGGGCGTTTGCTGGGTAACTCTCCAGGACTATGTGTCCCTGAGCTCTCTGAATAACTCCTCCACATTCTGTCCCAAAAACGTCTGTGATTATTTTTCCACTTACCAAATGCACATTCTCATTAAATGTGTGTCTACAACAGTGGCACTGAACATTTTAAGTGTCACAAGCTGGACCAGTAATGTCACATGCTGTGTTTGACAACAGATAATGGCCAAAAGATTATGAGGTTATGGGATCCAACCAGGCAATTTAATAACTATGAGGATTAACATCATGCTGGTTGTCATGCTGATGTGTGCTATGATTGGAAAAATGCTCCTAACTGATATCAGTTCATCTTCGCTATTCAAAAACGTTTAAAGTCTTTCGGAATAAAATCAACTGTTAAATGTTAAAACTGTTTAAAGTTGAGTTGAGTCAGTTTTTCTATTACACAATTTAAAAGTGTTGTGGAGTGCAGAAGAAGCTGCATATGACTTCTCTTGCAGCGTATCCATCGAATTACTGTGGTATTTGTGTTAAATTTGCTCCAGGTCATGAAAGGTAGCTGACGTGAATCACGTGGGTGACAGCTATAGGCAACATGAACGGCTGTTTTACAATCAGAAGATCGATGATTTCCTCCCCAGCCCCTCCTTATGTCTAACTGTCGCTGGCTAAGACTCTTGGTTGAGTGAAGAGAAACGTGCTGCATGGTTTATGTAGAGTGCACATGAAATCAAAACTGTTTGCATGAATGAGAAACACACTGTAAATGACTTGATAGATGTAGTATATGGTTAAAATGTGCTATACAAGTGCATATTATTTGTCATTACATTTCATGAACAAAATCACTTGAAAAGCAGAAAACAAACCACTTTCATCCTCTACTCCCCAATTCCAAATGGTCACATTACAAAGGGTTCGGACCAGAGATTTACATACAATCAACCTTTTCAGTGTCTGACAGTAAATTTGAGGAAACTTTTTCTGTTTTAGGTCAGTTAGGAGAGTATCATTAAAGTTTATAGCTGCACACGAGTACAAATAACCTAATGTGTCATGTGGTCTAATGAGACTACCATTTATCTTTTGGGTCATAATGATCACTGTTATGGAACAGCATTTCAACTGTAGAGCATGGGGGTGGCAGCATCATGTTGCAAAGCTGCTTTGCTTCACAACATGGTGTAATCCATTACATTTCAATTTATCCCATATAATCCAAATACAAAATGCAGAAGTCAATAACTGAACAAAGTAATTTTTGCTAAGCAACCCAACAGATTGTATATTATTGTCACTTCAGTGCAATCCAGTTATGGAAGTCAACTACGTTGGTATATCTGAGAAACGTTTTAATACAGCAGTCCAAAAGGTCAAGCATGGGCAAAGTTGGGTTTTTAAATGGACAGTGACCCCAGCCACAAATCCAAATTAAACTTGCCTGTTTCGCAAAATGCATAAAAAGTGTAAGCCATAAAAAATATGCCTTAAAAAAAAAGATCCCCCTTTTTTACGAATTCAATAATTTTCAGGAATCTAACTGATCTACAACAGGAAGTTCCCTCAACTTTACTGGAAACAAAACCCACATGTACATTTGTGGTTGAAATTGGATACACATGCTAATGAGGTTAACTTTCTACATCATAATCAAGCCAACCTGAAGACTTCTACGAACCTTTTAACAATCAAAATATATGCAGATCTTTAATGTGAAAATATTTTATGCTTTTGTCGAATGATTTCAAAGATCTTTCAAGGCAACATTTTACTCCATGACTATATTGTTACTAACAACTGGGACAGGTGAAATAAAATAAAGGTAAAATAAAAATCAGACGAGCAAAAAGGCATGATGCAACAAGTCCTCATAACCATCTGGAAATGTGTTCACAATACAATCATTGTTTTCTCACACAATGAGATCCAGATATTAGGCCAGGTTTCCTAGTAGGATCAAGCCTAACAGCAATAAAACAATGTTACTCACTTTTACAGTCCCCCCCGCTCCAGCCTTGGCGACACTCCGTACAATACTTCCCATTGACGAAAAAGTTGTCATTCGCTCTCCACGTCCCATTGTGGCAGGTTTTACAGTTCTCAAACAGACTACAGCCTGGCAAGGACAAACATAGGAAGAAGCTTGACTGACAAATTATTCTCACACAACGAGAGACAAGATTAAACATGTTTAGGCCAATTAGGCACTGTCGGTCAATGCTTTATGGGTTTTCCCCTAGTTGTTCCCTAATAAATTATAATCTAAATAAGAGGAACCCGTTGTGAAATGAGAAATAGAGAGAAAGAAAAGCCTGAGAAGTATAAGAAGTCAGTATGTGTCAGAGAGTGAGATTATACCTGGGTGAATGATGCAGGGATCACACTGATCCAGTTCATTGCGGCAGCAGGGAACAGTGTAGCCAACCTTCGCCCCTTGCGAGGGACAGCGACACTGGATCAGGTGGTATTCACAACATGGACGACACATGGAGTTCCACCTGGAGCTCGGGCAGTTGCTTCCAGTCAGAACTACAATGAATACAATACCCTTGTGGTCAAATGAAGTCTGTTGAGTTACAGCTAAAGACTGATAATCAAAGAGATTTAAGCAAAGCAAATCTGTTCTTGTGGCAGATGTTAATGTTATTTGATCGTACAGAACAGATTTTCTTTAAAAGATATACTGTATTTTCTGGACTATAAGCCGCACCTGCATACAAGCCGCATCCGCTCTATTTAAAAAAAAAAAAGATATGCAAGCCGCACATATTTATGTTGTTAGATTAGATATTTACTACATGTACAGAAGGATTTTGAACTGTAAATGATGTACATGTTTGTACCTAAATAGATCCTTTCCTAACAGTGTCTTTTAACACGGCAGCAACTTTGCTGATTAAAACGGGACAGAACCAAGAGAAAATAACCGGTATTTATTTATCTATTTATCTGTTTGAAATCTGCTTCTACCTACTTCTATCTGCTAAAGAAGAAGTAGAATATTCTTCTTTGCATTTATTTTGTCTTAGTTTTGATTCCAATTCCAGTTGGAGCGCCCCGGGCGGTGGAAGAAAAATCCACAGAATAGCCGCACCTTTGTATAAGCCGCATGGTTCAAAACCTATGAAAAAAGTAGCGGCTTATAGTCCAGAAAATACGGTAATTAAATGTAAAAAAATTGAAAATTAGTGCTTGAAAGCATACATGTAAGCAACTAACAAAACAAAACAGTGTCAACAGGTCGGTTGTTACAGCTGAAATCATTGAGGGAGTATTGAAAAAAATGCAGTTCATGTAGGGCCTACCTAAAAACCACAACTTTATGCATAATTAAGGGCGATGTTTTTTGAGTGATGGCTGCATTGTAGTCTATTGAGTCAAACAGCCAAATTATTCTTACCGGTATTTTAAAGAAATTATAGTTTACTGTGCCGTTAAGAGACTAAAACAAAGGGCTTCATGTTGCACTGAAATCTGTCCAGGGGTGAAAATGGTTCAGCCGGACTGGCGGGGAGCAGCGTCCTTCACTGAACGCTTCTTGCTGGTTGATGGACTGCTGGAATGCCGGTGGCTTGCTGGCCACTACTTGAGGCAGCTAGAGCCCCCTTATCCTTCCAGGCCAACTTGGGGAAGGGAAAACCCTTTGTAATTGGCGAGCCAGACAGCTGCAGCTAGTCCAGCTAGCAACAGGTCTCGGTCTAATGGAGCTCAGGCAGAGCTTCAGAAGTCCTTGTTTCAGATGTCACTACTGAAACAACATCTGAAACAAGGATGGATGGCGACATTCAGCCAGAATAAATTTAAATAGCATCACAGGTTAGCATACACTAAGATAAGCTGAAAAAAAACAAGCTTGTGCTAATGAATGTAAGTTAGGTGTGTTCTGAGCAACTGCCAGGCTTCTTCATTCTCCCTATTTACCCATTTTTGGATTAAGCTGGTTTAGCCAGAGTCAACTCCAGCCAACATGGCGTCAAAGAGAGAAATGGACACCCTGCAGACGAGAATGGTGGTGTTCGTTCGAGTGTCTGACAACACCCCCCAAAAACATACCTGCCATTACTAAAGCTGTAAAAACATTTAGATCTCAGGAAACAGTCAGGTTTTAACTCAAGGAAAAAGTAATGATGACTAAACAACAACGGGTGATCTGTGTGGCGGTCTAAGCTACACGGCACAGCTCAAGCTAAAGCATGAAAACAATGCCTGCATCTGTCAATGACTGCTTGTAGTACTGTATTTTGTTATTTTTCACTGGAACAAAAAAACAGGATCCAACAGATCCAAATTTAAGCTGGCAAGAGTCTAGAGCCACCAGTCATTTTTACAGGCTTATAAAACCCATCCACAAGTCTGGATTTCTGTTCTAAATAAAGCATATCATCCATATGTAATGCTCAGTAATATCTCCAATATATGAGAGTGTGTAATATTTTTGTCCAAGTGAAGCCCGTGCTACCCATTTCATTTGCTTGGGCAAATCTCAGACAAGCAGAAGAAGTGAGTCACTGTAATAAAATAACTTCACAGTTAGTCATTAAATATAAAGGAAGGCAACCGGCTCACTTTATCGGCTTATTTCTGGTTAAATGTCAATAGAATTTTTCTTTCTATACAGACCATTCTATGTAAAGACTTAAAAGCTCCAACATCCAATCAATCTCCTTCAAATTGCAATAAAAAACATTTTACTTACCGTGTTGACTGGATAATAAACTTAAACCGAGATTTAGAAGGAAGTACAGTAGTTTAAACTCTGAAATAGTGAGCACAGGCATATTCCTTGTGAGGAAATTAGTATGTTGCCTGTCAACTCTGCATTAGTCTTTCAGTCTGTTTGAAATACGCTGCAGCTATGGTGGTGAATTTTCCAATCTCTTCATAGCTGATACAGAGCCTTAACCCATTCCTTCCTGCTTACATGTTCATCTGTGAAAGCAGCCTCAAAGTTCTCAGTGCTAGTCAGAACTACCCAAGGACTGCAGCTGGCTCCCGTATTTCTTTTTTCTCATTCTCAGTCCAGAATCTGTCCTAAGCCCCGCGTAGCAACGAGGGGAAATACTGGCAGGGGAAGTGGAAAGTGAATTTGAGGTAAGGGGATGGCAATGACAAAAACAGAGAAGAAAGCCCAGTGAAGAAAGTTTAAGTGAGAGAGGTTTCACAGAACAACAGGAAAGGGAGTTTTGAAATGTGCATCAAGGTTGCATTGGTTGAAGTTTACTGCGTGGCTGTTGTTATACTTCATTATTATTATTGCAACAGAATATCATGGAACTGTATCGTGGTACTGTTGTAGATAAGTAGCTCTGCCTCAAAAAGTATATTCCTGCTTACAATATGTTGCTTGGATGTTCAAGCCACTCTGTAACAATACTCACCACTTCTGACCACATGGGGTCAGATGTGAACAAATAAGTTCACATCATGGCATAGACCCTTTTTCAGTCTACGTCATATAATGTTGCGTGTGCATCTTGGCAACAGAAGTGGTGTTCTCCAGCAGTTGTGACTGAAAGACGAGGTAGCAACTGGTTAGCAGGCATTTACACACTGTTTCCAGCATCAACATGTCTGGTTGTTGTGTATACGGTTGTACGAATCCCTATTCCACCGGCGGACTAAAGTTTTAAAGGATTCCGACAGAATCACAACAATTTCAGAGCAACCAGCGACATCTGTGACTGCTGGTGATTAAAGATGTGGACTGGAATGAGGACATAATAAAAAATGCTTGGGTCTGCAGCGCCCGCTTTATATCAGGTAAGGTTATCTATCTACTCTTTGATTTTACAGGAAAGCCTTGTTTACATTAGTGATTGTCTGTATGATATAGAATAATAATCAAATGCAGCTAAGGTTTGATAAGTTGGCATTAGATTTGGCTGGTGGCTCGCTAGGCTAAACAAATGGGTTTGTGTTTTATTTTTTTGCAGGCGAGGCGTCATTGGACTCTATTAGTCCTGGTTTTGTGTCATCCCTGTTTATGTACACACAATAAAGTCAGAAAGGGGAGGATTATAAGCTTGCGGCCTACAGTGCATCCCTTCGTATCCCTCATTTCACAAAAGGACAGAAGCAGCTTCCCGCACAGGAAGTGGACACATCTAGACAACTTAAAGTGTATGTATTTACCTACTGTTCTTAAGACTTAATGCATTTTAATAAACATTTCCACATTGGTTGCTACTGGTGAGTCTAATGGTCCTCCCCTCTGTATGTTGTAAATGGTAAATAATCATTTTAACACGCTTGGTTTCTCAGTTAAATTTGTATATGTGGCCACTTGCTTGTTTCAACCCACTCATGAATAGAACACAGATCTAGAAGTTGGACACCATTTGTCAAAAGTCAACTTGTTAAGGTAACGTTCGCAATCTTTAGCTGGTAATCCCTTTGCATAGCTTGACAAGCTGTTTATCTCCACCATACTTCTGTTGCCAAAATGGGCGTGCATACGGTCTCCGTCATCATTGTTTACAAACACAAAAAGGGTCTATAAGACACGATAAACTGCACAGTTAGTGGGTTGAAGTGGAAATACAAGATGCTCCAAACTGTATCCACTTGTTCCCACAGACACTGTTTCACCTCTGTAGTGGGTTCATTACCGCACTGTGCTGTGTGAGTAGCATGGAGGTGAAGTGGCACAACATTTGTTCTGTGGCTTTTATGTACTACCCTGAGAGGTACTAAGAGGCATAATGGGGGCTACATAATCTCTAGTCCACCTTTATACCTCTATAGATGTTGGACAGTGGCTACACTATACTCAGTGCCCCTTTTGTCTTTGTCAGTCAATCAATTTCCCCCATGTGGTCAGAAGTGGTGTTTCTACATAGCGTGTCTTTAATAACCCACGGTTTTTATATATACTTAGCACAAAAAGTAAGAATTCTGTGTTTGGTCAATTATTTATTTGTTGTGGCAATGCTTCTTGTCAGAAGAGTTTATGCTTTTGGAAAGCATGTTTATTTCCCTTTTAATTGTGCCACAAAATACAATTGTGTCTTGGGCATCAGAGTTGACTATATGGGTTGCACCCATGAGAACTTTCCAAATCTTCGCTGCCAATCCCAAACAGCTTATTCTGTTAGTGATGCTTGTCTGGTTTCATTTATAGTGTGTGACCAAGCTGGTGACCCGCGTGAGGACGGGGTGCCAGGCTGACGTGGCTGTGTGTGGTTTTTCATACAAGTTGTTGAAACCCCTATTTGTTAAATGAATAAACTGCCAAATTGCTCATATTTCTAGCTTCTTCAGACTTGACTCATGCAGTCAAATAAAAATTATTTTGCAAGTTATTTATGCTGCAACCCACATACTCAACTCTGGTGCTCAACCCACTAATGAAATTGCCTCACGAATGTGTCACCATGTAAAGAGAAACAAACAAGCTTTCCAACAGTACAAGACTTATCGCCAAGAAACATTGTTACAACAAAGAAATAATCGACCAAACAAACCCCCTTTCTTTGTCTTCTCAGTATATATTAAGGCAACAGTCAGAGTTGCAAACCAATACTTTATTGCAAACTTCACTTTGCTGCTAATGCTTACAGACTTACCCTTTTTTGTTCACCCAGTTATTTATTTATCTATTTTTTGCAGTGCGATATTTGTAGTTTTTGTTAGTTACAAAATAAATAAGCATTGGTTCCTCCTTCCACCACTGCCGGCCACACGTGTTCACTGTGCTCATCGCACGCCAGCTGTCAAACCCGACATGATTATTTTACAGCACGTTTGACACATAACAGCTGTCCCCTGTAATGATGCTGTGAAACGTCTGCCTGTCTCCTTACATATATGCCTGAAGCAACAAGGCTGAAGACATCAGCATCGCACATTTCTCAACCACGGGTTGTTTTCCATTACCTAAGCTTTCACTTCTTTTTCCATGTTTGGATCCTCTTGTCATCTTCCCATTTTCCACAGGTTGCAAGCACAATGTGTCCGGATCAATTATTTCATCTCAAATTTCCTTTTACTGGGTCTGTGGCATTTAACTTAAAAAAAGAAAGTATTTCAAGTTTTTGTTTTCCACAAATTATTTATTTATAAATTGATTACCACAGAAAATTCTACATGGAAAAACATTTTATGTTACAACCCTCATTAAAAAAGAGTTGAGCCCCTGTGAATCTAGTGATTTATAAATCTCCAGCGCATATTTAATCTACAATGGCAGGTGGAAAACGTATAAAATGTTGAAAGTGGAATATTTTACTATTCAATCAAAAATATGACATTTTGAATTATTGGCAGCAACAATATTGGATACTTGTGATTTTCAGGATCTCAGACAGTGCTGCATTCAAAAAAGGCATCATTTTGTAATGAGAGTCACTGCATGAGCTCAAAAACACTTCTGGAAATCATTGTCGAAGAAAACAGTTTGCCGTGCTATCTACAAGTGCAGGTGAAAGCTCCATCATGCAAAGAAGCAGCCATATGTGAACGACCGTGATCCAGAAACACCACCGTCTTCTTTAAAAATGTATTGAGGCAAAGTGGCAAACTCTTCTGTGATCAGATGAGGGAAAAAAATTGTTGTTTTTTTTTAAACCATGAATGCTGCATGCTCTAAAGATGAGTAAAGAGAGAGACCATCCAGCTCATTATCAGCAGACACTTCAAAAAGGCTATATCTTTAATCTTATGGGGATGCATTAATGCCTATGATATGGGCAGCTTTTACATTTGAAAGGAAACATCAATGCTGAATGGTATATGCAGAATTTAAAACAATATTTTTGAAGAAGGCAAGAAAGGCCCTGCATCTTTCTGCAAGATGAAACTAAACTCCACACTGCATCTATTAGAAAAGCAAGGCTTTGTGGAGGAGGGCGCAGTGTTTAACTGGCTGCCTGCGTTGCAGACCTTTCAGCACCTGAAAACATTTGGTGGATCATGATTCATGAGACAAAAAATACAGAAACCAAGACTGTAACAGCACCAAGCCTATAGTGGATAAAAATGGGACAGCATTTTTCTCCCAAAAATGCCAGCAAGGTCTCCTCAGTTCCTCAAACATACATAGACTGTTTTTAAAAGAGAAATAAATGACACAAACTAGTAAAAAAATAAGACTTGCTCTTCCAATCTTTTTTTTTTTAGCTGTATTACAGCCATGATATACATGGCTAGACTCATTACCCTGAAAGCTAACCTGTCTTTGTAAGAGCACTTGTACAATTTCAGGGGAGACGGTGCATCACGGTGGTGTTTGGAGCTTCCTTTGCTGCCCTCATGTGGCCATAAATCACAAAACTCCACTAATGACGAGGCCTAGGGCATTTGACTACATGACAAAATGCCAACTAATAACACAGCACAGTATGAAACGTTCATTACATGGTGAGAATGTGTTTCTACACAGCTGGGAAATAGTTAAGTCATCACTGAAAACATTACAGCAATAATTGAACTCCCGGAGAAATGACAAACCACATTTTTCCCACCACTGCGGGCTGACAGATGCATAGAAAAATGAGTGATAACTTTTGGTCGAGGCGCCCTTTGAACTGTCAATCAAGTGTGAAGATTTTTCCTTATCCTGTCATCCTTGACAAAGCCAGCAATGAGGGAAAGAGGGAGAGATAAGGGACACGGGGTGGGGGTTGGTAATTTAGTCCACATTATGAGACCGTCATAAAACTTCCACTGAGATCACAATGCCAAACTAATTGTTGAAATGAGTTCTTGACATCAGAGACCAAAGTGGTTCGGTTCGTCATTACCAGCAGTGCTCCATCAACTATTTTTATCTCATATCCCAGCTGCTCAGACAAATATTCAGATTGCAGCCGGAAGGCAGTGTGAGCCAACGCTGCTGCAACATCCATGACCTTCATCACCTCCATCCAGGGAAAAACAGCCACGCTGCCCTAATTAGGAATAGACGAGTGTTGAACTGGGGGGACGGGGGTTAATTCCCTCAGCTTTTCTTCATGTTGCACAGGTTGTATTTGGACTT
This sequence comes from Cololabis saira, assembly GCF_033807715.1. Taxonomy (NCBI): domain Eukaryota; kingdom Metazoa; phylum Chordata; class Actinopteri; order Beloniformes; family Belonidae; genus Cololabis; species Cololabis saira. Next base: position 16,036,548 of record NC_084588.1, on the reverse strand, counting down.
GAATGCTGCGGCTCTGAACTCGCATCATGTGGTCACTCGAACAGGAGTAGTTCAAGGACAGACTAACAAAACCCAACCACCAGGAGTCCAAGGATGTAAAAAGGATGTAAAAAGGATGTAAAAAGGAAGTAAAAACGGCTTAACCAAAAAGGAAACCAACCTGGTATCCACCTGTTTTAGATGGAACATGTTAAAAAATTACCATTGTTTTTATATTTGTTAAACTTATTGTAAATTTCTGCGAAGCTCTGTTTACGACACCAAATTGCACCTCGTGAACCTCCTAAATTCCAATCTTATCGTAAATGACCTCATCAGCAGCTAAAACAGCAAAATTGTATCCATGGCTAACTTTATATTTATATATTATATAGTTTATATTTATAACATTTGGAACGGAGATTAAAGGTGCGCCCTTTTTCAGAAGAAGTAAAAGGTGTAATATGAAACCCTGACTTCCGTGTTTGCGTGTGGGAATGGGTGTGATTCAAACATTTGCTTACAGATCCTTTGCATTATTACAACACACTTAGATGACTGCAACCCTCACTTTGCACTGTTTGTCCTACTTATACAGCATTTAATAATTAACTGGAGCCAACGGAGTTGAGCTTCAGTTCGGGATATTATTTGACAGAAAAATACTAAAAGAGAATATCTGACAAGAACGCCATGAATGTCATTTATTTATGAAGTGTGTGAGTGTGTGTGTATGTATATACATATATATATATATATATATATATATATATATATATATATATATATATATATATATATATATATGTATGTATATGGGTGATTATTCAATTCGGGGCACTTTTGACTTTTGGAATTTTGAAAAAAAAAAGTTCTTTAATCTCTGTTTTTTCTATTTCAAAAGGTTTATCAATTGGTCTGGAACAAAGATCTTAGCATAGCTTTGATTGTACTTCATGATCATTTTGATATTATGATGCTTTTTTCAAAGTTGTCACAGTAAAATGTCATTACCATCACAAAAACAAAACACTGATTTTAAAACAAAATGATTTGACAAGCAAAGTTTTCACAATCATTCCAGTAAGTACAAAACATGCTCTTTAAGAATCATGTTCTAAATATTTGTAAGTACATTTAAAATACATTTTAACACCATGTTCTCTCTAACTTTTTAATATATTGCCTCGTCACAACAATGAAATATTGCATACTAATGAGAATATTTGAATTGCAATGCATATTTTTTCAGAAAATGCAAATGTAGACAATTAAACATTACCACAATGATTGAGGTAAAACCCAAGTTAACAAAAAAGCAACATTTTCTGTCAAAAAGTGTATTGTGACGGTAATGACAATGTATTCCGGTAATGACAACATGTTTTGGTAATGACATAAAAATTAACACTGGTGTTTTTTTTGTTGTTTTTTTTGACAACAAAGATAAAGAAAACACTACTTTTTAAAAACACCTTTTGAACACTTAACCTTCCACTAAAATAATTATTTGGTGAACTACCACAGCATTGCTTATGTAATAATATCTTCTTCGGGCCGGCTGGTTCGATTCTGACATAAAAAAGGATCAAACAAGAGAATTGGCATGCTCAACTCAAATTTCCCATATGATGGGTGTCAATCCAAAAATGATAAAATAGAAAATAAAGATTTCAGCACTCTCAAATTAGTGTGTAGCATTTTAATTCATGCACAGCAACAGTGGCGTGACCCATATTAAAGGGGATCTATTATGGCATTTAATGTATTTTTTAAACAGGCCTTGAATGTCTTAAAAACAAGCTTTTGATTGTTTTTTTCTAAATAAATGGGAAATTCAGCCTCTGGGCCATGTCTTTATCTTTACCCTTTCTAACCTAATTTTCTATGTGGGATTCTGAGTGGGCGGGGCTATGATAATGAGGCACTGTGCTGATTGGCTGCCTGAATGACGAGATACACCGCTACGAAAAAATGGTGGAAGCTCCAGCCGGCGGAGTTAAGGCTGATTTATGGTTCCGCGTTACACCAACGCAGAGCCTACATCAGGGGTGGGCAATCCTGGTCCTGGAGGGCTGGTGTCCTGCAGGTTTTAGATGTTTCCCTGCTTCATTGGAACATGATACAAGTGACCGTGTCATTAACAGAATTGTGCAGCCCTGGATGACAAGCTGATGACGTTGATTAATTCGAATCAGGTGTGTTAAAGCAGGGAAACATCTAAAACATGCAGGACACCGGCCCTCGAGGACCAGGATTGCCCACCCCTGGCCTACGGCATAAGGTACGCGGCGACGCGCACCGTAGGCTACGCCATACCCTACGCCGTACACTACGCCGTACCCTACGCCGTACCCTACGCCGTACCCTACGCCGTACCCTACGCCGTACCCTACGCCGTAGGCTCTGCGTCGATTTAACGCGGAACCATAATTCAGGCTTTAAGCGATGCGAGCGAGCGCCAGCGACAAAATCAATTCCATGTCTTTATTTTCTATTGGACTGTTCTAACTGGACGCAGCGACGCAGCACGACGCAGTGCGCCGTTTTGAGCTGAACATTTGTTGGCCCTGCTTCTATTTTCTTCCTGTCGCTCGCGTTGAAAGCCGGTTGAAAGCGCTGTAGGAAACGGTCACCGATGGGGAACGGCTGATCCAGTTAGTTGAAATGAGAAGTTATCTCTATGATATCTCCTCATTTCACTACAAAAACCTCAATTAAGTGGCAGCTGCTGGAGGGAGATGGACAGAGAGCGTCTGATGTCACGCAGTGCTACGATAGTCGGACGCTCGCATGCAGTTACACGGTTTTATAGTTGTGGGCGTGGTTTGCATTTTGGTTACGTAATGAAAACGCGGCGAATCTTATTGGCTCGTAGATCCACATCACACTGGATGGCTCATCCAGGCGGTTGTACAGACACTGCAGAATTATTACTGGCCCTACTGTTTCTTTGATTAACTTTCCACTGTCGTCTCCTGCATCTTTGTTCCCGCTTTGATAATTGTGAGATGGCTTTCAATTTTCCTGTCTCTTTTCTTTTTTTGTATCTCTTCTTCTCTTTCAAGATATTGCTGATATTTCTCAGGATCTTCCTTGATTTTGTCTCTGTATTTCTTTGACCGTTAAGCTGGTTTAGCTGGGGCCATGTTGACATCTTCAAACAAAAATAATGTAAATTATGGTTTGTCACTGTTCAATTATGTATCATAGTAAAGTAGTGCATGATAAATTAAGCTAATATATTCTAGTTATAAGGTGATTAACAGATAAATTGTCATTACCATCACTGATAGTCATTACCATCACAGTCACTTTTGTGATGGTAATGACACGTGATGGTAATGACAATTCTCCCTCTTTGCAGAAAATGTTGGCAAATTTTTTTGATTAGCTAAGCTAACTGGTTAGCTAGGCACACTGTACACTGAATATATGTAAATAAAGGGAAATCTCCTATTAATGAATTAAAATACTCAACTAGTGACTTGTTTGGTAATGACGCCTAATAAACCTACTCTCAGATTAGGATGTATAAAACATCAAATTACTTACATATGTGAGCATAAAAAAATGAGGCTTCTGCCTCATGTCTGGGAATGTTCCTCTGGAGCATCTAATTTGCATGCAACAATGTAAATAACTGTTTGTAAAAACTTTATTGCTCTCTAAAATGTTGCGTGTGATGGTAATGACAGATGTATGAGGGACAGCGATATTTAACTATAAATAAATTACAAATTGAACAAATATAAATTATATGAATTTGAAAAAGGCCTTTTTAAGTTGTTACAAGGAAATGCAAAGTAAAGTTTTAATGAATTTAGCACTTTTTATTGCTTTATTATAGAGGGGCGGTCAAAAAGTCTGGGTTGGGGACAAACCCAAAACAGTGAAATTCTTGCACATTTGAGTTTTCAACACACTGAAAACGTATTAAAATGTCATCATTGAGACACAGTTATTTTTTTCATAGCTACTACAACCTAACTTTAACAAATGCAATAATGGTTTTTTCTAAAAATATTTTTTTTCTTGAAAATCTACCCTGGGGACAGAAAAACTCCCTTAATTAAATAATCACCCATATACATACATACACACACACACACATACATACATACATACATACATACACACATACATAAATCAGCACAATGATTCAAGGACAATCTAAAGCTTTATTTTGAATACTTACAGTTATTCAAAGCTTTACAGATAATTAAACTTCTTCCCGTGATGCGTTTCCCGCCTCATCCTACACCACAAGTTAAAAGTCAATCATATAAACGGCTGGTCAGGTTTGTCGACTTGGGCCGGCTTATGTTACCTTAACAGGAAGATATCACAGAAAAGCTGTTTACTGACGTGACCTCAGTAACGTCTAATGAGGCCAATATCAGTTACCCAAAACCATTAGAAAAAAAACAAACAAAACTGGAAAAAAAGACGTCTAAACAAATCCATTGTGATCAGATATTTTTTAAAGTATTTCTTAAAAATACATTCATCCACTTAAGTAAATATGATTTACTCATTTAGTGAAGGTAAAATAATTTAAAAGTAAAAAAGAAAAAAACTTCATAACCCAGTAGCTTTTTTTTCTTTTCTTTTTTTTTTTTTAAATAAATGCAGAAAGGCCCCCATAAAGATATAAATACACACATGGACAAATGTGTTGGTAACCTTCAATTAAAGAAAAACCTACAACAGTCACTGAAATAACGTGAAAATTGGACTACAGTGCTTACTCATGGAGGTTCAACAGAATAAGTAAAAAAAACAACAACAAAAAAAAAACAGACAAACTAATGAAACTGGCCTGGACAAATAAATTGGTACCCCATCATCTATCAATGTGTGAGTCAAGACGTGAGGACATTTTTATTTAGCTAACAAGCCACGAAGCTTGTGTGTGAAAATGTGCAATCTGCACATGCAACCTGCCGAAGACGACCTTCAGACCTGAGACAGCTGGAGCGGTTCTGCTCAGGAGTGGATCAGCCAGTCCTCCTCGCTGTTAGTTCACTTTGGCTCATACGAGTAGAGCGACATTCATGTACCTTAAGCTTGGAGTGATGATGTGAGCCACGCTTCGCTCCAGAATGCCTTGATAGTCTTGAAACTTCATTGTACGTGCACAGATTCAACGCCCTTTGCTGGACGCAACATAACCAACACACCTCCGTATCTGACTATAGGTATAGTGTGTTCTCTTCCCCTTTGAATGCTTCATTTTTTGCATCTGTGAAGGTAGAAATAATGTGGACTTGCCACAAAGCACATTCCAATCTGACTTGTTTTTACGATTCGCTTTCAACAATGGAGTCCTCCTCCGCTCTTTGGCTAAACGGTGGCAGATGGCGCAATCAACATTGATGTACTTAATCGAAGTAATTCACTTTGAATCCCTTTGAAAGTTTTTCTGGGCTCTCTGGTTACCGTTCACATTATCCGTCTCTTCTAATTTGTCATTAAGTTTCCTCTCACAACGACGTCCAAGGAGGTTGGCTACAATCACATGAACCCTAAACTTCTGAATAAAATGTGCAGCTGTGGTCACACAAGCTGCTTAAAGACGGTCTTATAACCTTTACCGATAACATGCTCGCCTATAATCTTCATCCTGATCTCCTCAGACAACTCTCTCTGGTCCACGGTCAGTGTGGTGAAAAGAGCGGAGTGACATGTTTTCACCCTTTCCATAGTCTGACTGAAGCCACCTGTGATGTTAATTACAGGACACACTTTAGTTTAACATGTCACTATGATCCAATTATTTTCACATTTTTCTAAGAGGTAATTGGGACAGTTTATTTATCATTTCTACATTTTTTATCATTTTTTTAAACTACAACTAATAAGCAATGCCTGGTTCATCCATTTCATTCATCCATTTTCTGTAAATTATCTTAGTTTGAGTCATTTCAGGGATCTTTCTGGGTTTTTTCTTTAATTGAAGGGCACCATCGAATTTGCCCATGCGTGTTGCTTTAAAACCCTTTAACAAACTCTCATCACAGTTATTTCAGCTGCTAAAGTCTTTGTTCTTAACAGAACACAGAGAAAAGCTTAAGCTTTCTTTCACGCATTAGACCCCCCGTCTCCCTTCTCCCCTTGGAGTAAAAGTTCCTTGGCTGAATCTTGAGGGACTTTCTGGGGGATCTTCTTCATCTCTCGACTTCTGACCCACGTGTACGCCGATGAGCCGCACAGAACCATCATGTTACTGGTCCACCACAGCAGGCTTTTACTGGACGAGTTGTACGCCACTGCGATAACAGTCTGTGCACAAGCTTTTGCCGTACCTGAGACGTTGTGTGTGAGCGGGCTGGTGAACTTGATCTGGAGGCCCGTGACGTAGCCGATGGCAAAACCGAACACCCCTCCCAGTGTCATCATTCCCCAAAAGTTGGGGTCGGCCAGGTAGCTGAAGGTGAGCAATCGGTTAAACTCCCCAAACACGAAGATGAGCGGAAGGAAGAGGACGCAGGCATTGACGTTGTTGTAGTAGGTCAGTTTCCAGATGTTCCCGTCAACGGCAGGCATCACCTTCTTCGTGTAGATGGCGTTGAGAGACACGCAGGCGCTCGCCAGCACCCCGAAAAACACACCTGTCCACGAGAGGGACCCTGCCATGCCTTCCTGGTCTACTCCGAGCCAGAATCCACCTACAAGACAAGATTACATGAAGGACAGAAGGTTAAGTGCACAAAATCATAAATAGCGACCCTGCCGTGTAACAAAATGCAGCGCTGAAATAAATCTCTCCAGAGTTTCAAGGCATGCAAGTTAGGGCTGTTCGATTTTGCCCAAAAATAAAATCTCGATTTCTTTCTCTCAAAATCTGATTTTCGATTACGATTATTTTGTGAATTGACAAAAGGCAAAGAAATGATTTCAAATATGCAGTTTTTTTATTGAACATTTGCCCCATTGGGCTTTAAGTGCAAACTTTGCTCTTATTAAACCAAAAATGAATGAATAAAGTGCAAAACTCTGTAAAATAAGTTGAAAAAAAGTTTAAAAAAATATAATAAAATATAAAGTTTTATCTCTGAAAAAAAAAATCAGCAAATCAGCACTTGCAAACATACAGTAAGTTATATTTCCAATTAAATAAAACAAGACATTTTCTAATTAAACTAAACTGGGTTTTTGCATGCTAAATAATAATGCAACCCATGAAGGAGGTAGAGGTGTGTAATGTCAGTCATTACATTTGCTATTCACATTTGCAAGTTTTTTGCAAGGAACACGAGCCGGTCTACGGCATCTGGCTTGAGGGATGCCCGGTGGCATGTTACAACGCCCCCTCCTACACTAAAGAGCCTCTCCGATGGGGCACTTGTTGCAGGTATTGAGAGGTATTTCCATCAATCATTAATATGGTATCAATCATTAATATGTGTGCAGACGAGATTAAAAAAAAAAAAAGTGAAAAATCGATTTTACGATTTTCACGTTTTAACATCGTTCTAATTACATAATCGCGATTACGATTTAAAATCGATTAATCGAACAGCCCTAATGCAAGTAAATAATTGTTAGAATGTGTGTACATGAATGTGTTGGAGAATACCTACTTGAAATTAGACTATTTGTTCCCGTTTCAGACCACTGATTTAGTATTCAGGTGGTCTATCTGGATTCTGCTAAATGCTAAAGTGGGCACAGCTCAAGTCCCACCGGCCTCTCTACTGTGATCAGCGGTAATCCTTTAAAACATTCTGAGCCTGGATCACAGCAAAGCAGTACCGTGACTGCATGATGCAGTAACCTGGTTAATAAATGCTGCTGTGAGCACCAAGAACAGGAAGGGGACTGATTTGGGAAAATAAATTAAAAAAAAAAATCATAGGAAGGTGGAATGACAACATAATTACACACAAAATATCCATCTACAGAAGTAAATAGCAAATAATTAAGTGAAATCACTCTGATAAGATAAATAAATAAGTCATGACATCAGTGCTCATCACTGGTTAAGCATCGGCAGGTGAGTTATCCCATAGGAGGGGGTCAGTCAGTCAACACTGCTGACTGTACAGGTGGTCCCACTGGTTTAATCTCAGCCCCTCTTGATTCAGACGACAGCACTGGGTGAGAGAACTGAGCATATTTAGATATATGTAGTTACATATCAATCCAGACCTGATCCGAACTGCTCACAGTCCTGCAGCTCTGAACTATTTATATCTGAGATTAGGAATAAAGAGTCGGGTGACAGAGCGGCCTGTCATCTTAATGAAAAAAAGCCTAGTTGTTCTCAAATGTCCTTTTTAAGATCCACTGAGTCAGAATTATGACGGTGTTGACTGGACGCTACGTAAAAGCAAGTCTGGTCAAATTTTTTCCACTTGTTGTGGGTCATGTGTTAAATAAACACTGTCAGCTTACAATTAAGATGTGTGAAAACCATAGCCATTAGAGAAACATTTACACTCCAACTGGAACAAATTTCAAAACTCCTTTTACATCAATAAAACCGCAAACTGAAAAAGTTAAATGAAGGAAAGAAACAATGTTATGTGATTAAACTGGTTTGCGTGCCTACCGTCAACTCAAGAGACACATAAGTAGGAGGCAACAGATGTAATTTGTCAATTAACCCTTGTGGGTCACATCAATTCACAACCTTTTGGGTCATTTGCAGATTAAAAAGAAAAAAAAAAAGTCCTTCATCGTGACTGATATAAAAACATTACAGATTCATGGAGTAATTTTTCTCCACTTTTGTTTTCCCCTCAAATCAACTTTTTTCCAAATTAAAACTATTGACAGAATAAGTAATTTTTTTTTTAATATTCTGTTGTTTTAGTTATTTTAACCGTTGCCAACATGACATGATGCTGTTATGGAGGCGAAAGAAAATAATAAAATATATAAAATGTGTTATTTTTTTATCCAACCCCCCCAGTCTCAAAGTAACTACCCTTTCAGGTAATTAGGGGTAAAAAAAAGATCCCAATGAGTCCCATTAAAACCACTTTTTTTTTTTTTTGTCTTATCCAATATAATCATGCATTATGTATTGTTAGGGTTTCTTTTGTGGAAAAAAAATAGTCATTTATTTTTTACCATGAAAATTTCCCATCTTTACCATTTCAGGCCCATGCATGATATATTTTTCATTTTTTTAATGAGAAGGGAAAAATATAATGAAAAAATGCATCAAAATCAATGTTGTTACAGTTTTTTGGTAACTTTAAGACTGGTTTTAATAAATGAAATAATAATTAAAACTACTTGTGACCTAGAGGAGATTTTGGTGAGCTCCACATCATTAAAAGCTAAAATTTCTGTGATTTACAGTGTTCTGTTAGACCATCATAGCTCTTCTCTGACCTCACTCAAAAATATCTGGCAAAAGGATTTGAGTTGTGATCTTAGTGAGGACCAGTGGGATAGTGTCAGAATGTCTTTATTTCACTGTCTTGTAACAAAATAATTGAACAGAATTAAGTTTATGCACAGGATGTACCTCACGCTGCTCCGTCTAAGTAAGATGTTTCCTAACTCATCCCATAGATGTCATCGCTGCAAAACATGCATAGGGTCAACATCTTTTGGGAATGCAGAAAATGCAGGCACTTTTGGAAGGCTGTACATGACTTAACTGTCAAGGTTGTACAGACCCCACTAGACAGTACACCAACACGTTATCTTTTTGGTACAGAACTGGACAAGACACTGGATCCCACACACGAAGAGGATTGCTATAATATCCTACATAGCGAAGAAATGCATTCTACTCAACTGGAACCAGCACAGACCCCCTACATTTAACCTGTTTAAACAAACTTTGAATGACACTTTACGTTTGGAACAGTGTACACTCTAAAAAATAAGGGGGATGTTTTTCTGAGAATATGGCAACCACTTATGGACCTCTGACATTCATCCAGCATGGCTGGCCATGCCTGGATTCTGTGTACAAAAGAGACATATATGCACTGTGACCATGGCTTATTTGATTTGATTATTATGTATTTGGTTAACAAGTTGTCCTTTTACTTTAGGTAACCACTTCTTCTTTTACTCTTTTTTGATTTTGCTTTGTTGTTTTTGTCCTGTATGTCTTTAAAATGCTAAAAACAAATAAAAATGTAATTGAAAAAAAAAATAAAAATAATAATCTTGTGGAAAACATCAGCTAACAGGACCTACCCAGGATGATTCCGCAGCACACGAGCGCCTGCAGCGATGTGGTCTGTTTCAGGATGAAGTAGGACATCAGCACGTTGAACACCGTGCTGAGGGACCGGCCGATGGTGTAAAAGGCCACTCCCACGTATTTCAGGCACAGGTTGTTGAAGGAGATCATGCCGATGAAGACCAGGGACAGAGGCAGCACCTCCCGGGACGTCTTCAGGTCGAACCTGTATACGGTATAGAAAATAATATTGCAATGAAGTGCTGTAATATTTTTATAATGTAATAACAGGTATAATTTTTTGATGAAGTAAAGCTTGCCGTTTTATTTTTTTCTTATTTTTATTTTGAAGCAAAATTGAAATAGAAACAAGGGGTAGGACCTCATAAGTTTTTTACTTCCTCCTACTCCTTTTCGGGTATGAAGGTTTATTTCCCTTTGATTGACTGTTTATTTGTATTCTTCTTTTTGTTTTGTGTAATTGTTTTTTTTGTATTCTCGAAATAAAGATTTCAATCAATCAATATATACATATATATATATATATATATATATATATATATATATATATATATATGTGTGTGTGTGTGTGTGTAAGTAGATATATACATAGATATAGAGCAGATGCAGTATAGTGTAAATAAGTATATTTATATAAATATTTATATGGGCATGTGTGTACAAACATATAGAAATATTCAACTATGTGTATGTATGTATGTATAGGTATGTGTGTGAGTATAATTACAGTATATAATAATAATAATAATAATAATAATAATAATAATAATAATAATAATAATAATAATAATAATAATAATAATAATAATAATAACTGTTATTTAGCTGTGTGAGTATTTACAAATACGGGTTAAATGATTAGTGAATGGGGGTAGGATTAAATAAGTTTACACTTCTTCCTACTCCTTTTTGGACATGTAAATTAAGATATCAAGTGTTAAAGTATGAAATTCTTTGTTTTGTTGTTTTGTTTTCTTATCTTCTCTTGAATTGTAGAGATGGACTAGATAGACATGCAGCCTTATTCTGTTTTTGAAAAACATCTGTATCTTACGCAAACCTGGCTTCTTGCTTATGCAGCTGCTACCAAGAAATAATAGACACAGCTATGATACCAGACTGGCCCTAGGTAATCACTTTTCTCTGCCTAGGCCCAGAACCAATGCATTGAAAAAAACAGTAATGTATAGAGCAGTCACACACTGGAACCATCTCCCCCCATGTCTAGTTGCAAAAATCAAGGCGTCAAGTTTTAAAAGGAGACTGAAGCAGGCTGTGGTTCAGAAGGAAGTCATGATCGGTCCTAGGTATATATTGTGATTACGGTATGTTGCAAATTGTAAGTATATTATACATTTAATAGTAATATGGAGTGCAACTGCTGATTTGAAAGAGCTGCCACTATTAGCTATTGTTGAAAAGCTGCAGTTGAATGGATGTTGGGATGGTTCCTATGTAAAACCTTGTGGTTTTGTTGTTGCAACTATTTTTGTTCATAAGTTGATACAGATCTGGTGATAGTAGCAAATATTGTTACTTAAGATGTTGATGTTTTTGGTTGGTTATTTAATCTTTTCTTTTGTTTTTGTTTTAACTTATTATTTTAGGAATTCTGGTGAATGTTTTCACCCTTTTTGATTTGTGATAATTGTAATCTTTTGTATGTCTTTGTGTGGACCCCAGGAAGAATAGTCTTCACATGCTGAAGACTAATGGGGATCCTTATCAAATAAACAAATAAACAAATTTAGTCCATGGGCCAGAGCCCAAAATTTCACTGGTCAGCACCACTCAAGGTGACCAAACTTACTTATAATTTTTGAACATATCCATGTCTGTAGATGATATTTTAGTATGATAACCCTTCCTGAGTGGCAGCTGGATCATAGTTATCAGCTCATGAAGTTACCCACCCCCTTCAGAAAATTACATTTTAGATGCTGGTGCATATCCTGGTTTAGACTCATGTACAGGAAATCTGTCAATGTTTTACAATATTGTCTTTGGTATCATTTTAAGCTTTCATTCAAGCTAAGATGGGAATCTTTCTGACCAACATAGAGGTCACTGCAGCTCTTTAAACTATAAACAACACACATTTTTACACCATTTTCGCCTAAATGATATACTATATTTTAGCCCTGTGTCATCTAGGAACAACAGAGACACAAAATACAAAAACTGGAATAATCACAGGACCATAAGGATTCAGGAAATGTATAATATACCCCTACTATATCATTGTTACAGGTCATTGTGAGCCTTAAACTAGAAGAGCATCATTAGGCTCCTATGAAACTATAACAGCCACTAATGACACAAACTGGTCTTTATCTGCAAATACAGGACATAAAGGACACCACAATGAGATAAGGAACCAGCTTAGTTTTAGAAACAACATTAGAGACACAAAATACAAAAAATAAAAAAAATACAAAAACTGGAATACTCACAGGACCATAAGGATTCAGAAAATGTATAATACACCCAATTTAGAATCATCAATTAACCTGAAGGGGGTGGGTAACTTTGATAACTATGATACAGCTGCCACTCAGGAAGGGTTATCATACCTAAATAGCATCTATAGACGTGGATCTTTAAAAAAAAATCATAAGAAAGTTTTGTCACCTTGAGTGGTACTGATGTCTGGTCTGGCCCATGGACTAATGCTGCGTTCCATTTACCTCGGAAGTCGGAACTCGCAACTGGGAATGACGTCACAGCCGAGTTATCAGCGTTCCAGTTACAAAGTAGGAAAACAAGTTTGTAGTTCGCATATACCACATGAAAAATGTAAATAACACTATAGCAGCATATATATGCCGAACAATACTTGTATACGACTGATTTACTGTGACCAAAACTAGAATGAAGTGCTACGAATTTTTACAGAGCTCTCTTCTACTGTTTACAACCGGGACAGCCATCCCGGAATGTGAACTCGGGGGTGGTGAAGACTCTCCCACTTTCCCAGTGGGAAATCCCACTTCGAGGGGCGTTCCAGTTGAAAAATCCGACTGGGAACTAGGAAATCCCCACTTCCGAGGACAAATGGAACGGGGCATAATAATTGTGTTTTCCATGTATAAATGAGATGAGAATGCAGTGTAACCTGAGGTTGGGGAAGTCTATGGCCCCGGGCTGCAGGCGGGCCAGCAGCTGCAGGACCCAGCACAGCAGCACGCTGACCACGCACTGGTAGAAGGTGATGAACAGCGGGGCCTCCAGGTCCCGGTTGTCCAGCAGGAAGTTGTTGAGGAACACCATGGTGATGGACACGGACCAGTACAGAACCACCACCCCCGCGATGCGGCCAGCCCGCACCAGGAACACCTCCTCCTGCTGCTCCGGGCTCTCCGAGCCGCTCAGGGCCATCCTCAGGATGCTGGACCGCTTCAGCTGGGTCCTGTTCATGGTGGAAAAGCTGCAATTTAGAGGAAGGAAAGGGTTTACACGCTCTAAAATATAAACCAGACGAGCGGAGTATAAACATGACAACCCATCCGCCTGGGCGGAAACGACCCGGCCCGGGTTTTCAAAATAAAAGCACACGCCAAAGTGTACAGTATTCAAGCTGTTAGGTCTTGTTTTTTGTTTTTTAAACTTTATTAGCAAATCTTGCTGTACAAACGCCAACAAGGTATACAATAGAATACAGTTATAAAAACATCTAGTATGAATAAGAAGTCATAATATAGATTATGAAGGTTACAGTCATAATAATAATAATAATAATAATAATAATAATAATAATAATAATAATAATAATAATAATAATAATAAAGATGAGTAAGTAAATAAATAGAGAATAAAATAAATACTATAAATAAATAAATAAATAAATAAATAAATAAATAAATAAATAAATAAATAAATAATAGTCTTGTTTCTAAGGGACCTATTATGGCATCTAATACCTATTTTAAACAGGCCTTGAATGTCTTAAAAACAAGCTTTTGATTGTTTTTGCTAAATAAATTAGAAATTCAGCCTCTGAGCCATGTCTTTATCTTCCCTAAACGAGAATAAAATGTTCATTTTTTTTCTTTGGTTTATCAAAATTTGCTCAGGCATGTGAACATTCACAATTTTTCTGACACTGCAAATTTATGCTGTGAGGTATTAGCTATCCATTGGTGTTTTTAATCGGTTTTCTGTTTTATTCCAGCTTTTCCTTTATGTGCAATAACCATATGTGCAATATCTATGCAATATCTGTCTCTCTACCTCACACACATCCTACCTGCTTTTTTTCACACTACTTCTATTCTCATTCCAATGTATATACCGTCTATATTTCGTAATTATATATTTTTTACCCCTCCCCTGCATGTGTGTGTTAAGTGTACTGCTGCTGAACAAAGTGAGTTTCCCCAGTGAGGGAGAAATAAAGGATAATCTAATCTAATCCTGTCCCATATGAGGATCCCTTGAAGTCCACGACTGGGCAAACCCACATATAAAACCACACCCCCCATTTGAACATGAGAACACGAAATGAAAAAGAACCATGAAAAAAAAGTGTAATGAAATTTAATACGTGTAATACAAAATAAAAGTGTCATAAAATAATTAAATATACCAATATGAAATAATTTGTCATAAAATAAAAAGTTGTCATTTTAAAAAAAGAAACTTGTGTACTGTAATATTGTGTTTTTATACATTTGTACAATATTTTTGCTGACAAAAAAAATCCCTAAAATGTCCAGATCTAACTTGTAGAATCATCAACAGAAGATTTGATGGATTGACTGATCAAGTCTGAGCAGATTTGGAAGGCACAGTCCCTTGTTATACCAATTGTTTCTAAAGTAATATTAATAAAATTGTCTTTTTGCATCACCTTTTCCAAAATATAGTTTTGTCGTCACCGTAGCCACAAATGACTCTACTCAATATTTTAGGAATACATTCTGCAAAAGAACATATTTTACAGTTGACTATTTCAGTATCATGAAAAGTAGACAGTTCATATGCTTTTACTTTGGTGACACTGATGATATTGTAGGTATGGAATATTTGTATCCGGATATTGCACTTTTTAAACGCATATCACACAGCTGGCTGTAGAGAGATCATTGTTTGCACAGTTGAGAATGCAGCTCTTGGTTTTGTCTTTTTATTTTGTAGTAAGTTAGATGAAAAAAAATGCAAATTTTACACCTTTAAATAGAATTAATGATCCCGGAAGTAGGAGTTGTTACTGTTTCCTTCCAGCTTCACCGAACATGAAGCATCTACTTCCTTGTTTGAAAGTGTTTTTTTTTTTTCCATTCAAGGTATTCTCGAAGATCAAATACGCTGCATTTATTTATTTTACAAGATTAAAATATATTAAATATATTAAAATATATATAGGCCTATATTTTAAAGAGTTTAGACGTATTTTTCAATTTCATTTGGCAACATTGAGTGGAATTCTAAAAGGTTTTCTTACCCGGAGCTTTCTGTATGTTCCGAGTTTGCAGGAAACACTGCTGTTCTCCTGAGCAGGTGCGTCTCTGGCTCACCTGTATTTCTGGATCCGCAGGGAGCAGCTGGGTATGGCAAGCCAGGAGGGGCAAAAAGCGAGCATGTTGAGCCGCATTTTGTAATAACGCTGCATTTTGTAATAAACGTCCAAAATGTAATAACTTTTTAATTTCATTTTGTAATAAAGCCGCATTTTGTAAAAAAAAAAAAAAAAAAAAGAAAAACTGCCCCATTTTGTAATAAATTTTGTTATTGCATTTTGAGAAGATTGTTACAAAATGCACTTGCAACTTTTTTATTTTCTAGGAAATGTAATAACATGGTGCATTATGTAATAATACCTATAACAAATAATTTATACAAGAGTGACTTTTGTTGTTTTTTATGCAATTTCTCTTAGAGCTATGTAGCCCAATAAATCTAATTAGTTGCCTATTAATTGGTTGCCTATTTGAAGTTTGGTATTATATAGGCCAATAACAAACAAATAAACTATGCTTTATAATTGTTATTACATAATTCACCATGTTATTAAATTTTCTAGAGAATAAAAAAGTTGCAAGTGCATTTTGTAATAATCTTCTCAAAATGTAATAACTTATTACATAATGCGGCAAAATTTATTACAAAATGCGTTGGGGTAGTTTATTACAAAATGCAGCTTTATTACAAAATGAAATGACAAAGTTATTACATTTTGGACGTTTATTACAAAATGCACCGTTATTACAAAATGCGGCTCACCAGGGCATGAAATGAACGCCCTGCCAAACAAAACGCCGTAAAAATGGCGTTATAAGCACAAAACCCGCCGTAAAAAGTGGCGTTTCATATAGTCCTTAAACGAATGTACACATGTTTGTGTATGTGTGTGTGCGTGGTTTGAAAATATAAAGGAAAGTAATAAAATGTATAAGAAATTATAATAAGAATATTCACCAATTTAAGTTGAAGATTAATAAATGAACTCCCATTTAGGTATAATACATCAAATAATTAGAAATAAGCTCAGTCACAAACGATCACAATAATAAACTGAGTTACAGTACTAGCATTATAAACTAAATATTAACTATTTGGCCATCACAGGTATCCAAACTTAGCTGAGAATAATCAAATATCCATCACAAATCATGTAGAAATGACTAACATTTCCGCTATTTTTTAGCAGAAATGTCCTCTCTCTCGTTACATCCATCCATCTCTCAGATTTGTTGTTCTGAGTTTGTTCCCGTTGTCGCCACTAACCTCGCGAGAATTGCCACCCAGGCTACAGCAGGTGGCAGTTCTTGCAAGGCTAGTGACAATTCAGTTTGCAGTTTAAAAAATATTATATTTTAAAATGGGAATTTTACAAGGAAAATACTAATACGGAGGACAGGAAAGAGGTATAAAATTCGGTAGTTTCCCGGCCAAAACGGGAGACTTGACAGGTATGGTCTTGGTCAGTGGAATGTTAACTGTTTGCCGTAGACATGATGTGTGGTTATCTGCTTGCTCACCAGTGGCTGATCTACATGGGGGGGCAAGGAAGTCTAGACAGTAAACTTTTTTTTTTTGTCAGTAACTGTTAGTATTCACGTCTCTTTAAAATAGTCTTTTTACATGGATTTGTGGTGTAATATAATTTTCAAAACTGATCCCACATAGTGGATGTAAAATGTACCTAAGGCTGGATGGTAAAGTTGAACATTTTAACCAAGAGGTCAGTGGAAATCGATTCACATTTGAAGCCAACCCTCATCCATGAACGAAAGTGGCTTCAGCTCTGGCCCCCTGGCCAAGGTCGCTATGCAAATGTAGTCAATTTAACAACGCTTTTCTGAGCTTTTGATGAAATAAGATGTCAGAAAAATGTACATTTCAAAGGAGGCACTGTCTTATTACTGCTGGTCTACAAAGCACTGAATGGTCTTGGACCAAAATACATGCTTGATTTGTTAGTTCCTATGAAGCTCCCAGACCCCTGAGGTTCATCTGGATCTGGTTTGTTGTGGTTCCCAAGAACCAGAACCAAGCAAGGTGAGGCAGCGTTCAGTTATTCTGCTCCTCACCGGGGGAACAAACTTCCTGTAGACCTGAGGTCTGCTCCAACTGTCAGCTCCTTTAAATCAGACCTAAAAACATTACTGTTTACTAAAGCGTACTCCTAAATTAAATACTTACCTACTGTACTCTACTGCCCTTATTTTTGTGTCTACTGTTTAATTGTGTCTTGCCGCTTTTAATGTTGATGTAAAGCACTTTGACTTACCTTGTGTTGAATTGTGCTATACAAATAACCTTGCCTTGCCTTGCCTAATTATAGGGCAGTGCCTCTTTTGACACCAGTATTAAGCTTTGCACATAAGAGGTACAGAGAATGCAGAGAAATGCAGTGTAGAATAAACATTTCAACCGACTCCCTGTGACACATGTTCAGATTGTTCAAGAGGCCTGTCTCAAGGACAGTTTTTCTTGTTTTTTTTCTTTGTTCTTTACCTATGTTCTTCTTTCCTGCCAAGCCTGTTCCATGTTTAGTTACGTGTTTAGTTACGTGCTTCTCTGTGTACCTTGTCCTCCTGTACCTGAACCGCTCAAGTCCCCCCAGTTTAAATCAGATCACCTACATTGCATTGTCTGCAGCTCTCCGTTTCTTGCTTGGCCGTCGCTCTTCCATTCTGTTGTGCTCCTTTTGTTTCGTGTTGTATTTCGTCAGGCAACCCACTTTTGTTTTGAGGGCGTTTTTCCCCCTCCCCCATTTGAAGATCCTATTGCAGAACTTCTTGTCATGTGTGTATGTTTATGTTTATACATAAATACAATTTTTTGACATTTTAAAAAGGCCTGCAGTATACTCTGCCAAGTCTCCTGGATTCAAGGGCATGGCAAGAGGTTTCCAGGTAGCTAAAAAAGGACAGTGATATATGCCCACAATGTTTAAACACCCCAAAATATAGTTAGGCTAATGTAAACGAGATATTGTAGTCAGGTACATCATACTGTACTTTAACAAAATGGTGGGCACTTGGAAATTCTGCTTCATACACATTATAGAAAATTCACAACATTAAAGCATTTATTTGGTCTAGATCATTTTATATCATTTATAATATTAACTATATATTAAGAATATTAAAATATTCTTTTTTAGCATACAAATAAGTTTAGTATCTATCATACCGGTAAAGACATCTATCAAACTTTTATTCTCTGCTCGGTGCAGCTGATAGTAGCTCCACTTACTGAGGAGCTGCAGTGCAGTTACATAAAGCCGCCTGAAGGCCAAATTGGGGCCCTAAACGAAATGTGATTTGGCGGCCCCCCCCGCCCCACACCCTCACACCTCTCCCCATCCCAAATGTATCATAGATACAAAAATACTGTATAACAACATGCCATTTAACTTGACAACCTATCAATCATAACAAATGTACTGTATGTATATATACACAGTAGTTTGACTGTATGAGTCAAATAAAATAAATAAAAGTTCAACCTGAAATAAATATATAAATATAAAAAAAAAACTTTAAACTGAAATAAACATATCTGAGCCACAAAGAGCCATTAATTACTCATCAATAGAAAGTTACTTCTACCACCTCAATCCCCCAAAAAACTGAAAGCAGTTCTAGCAGGTCTGAAATCACATGTGCCTTTTACAGATGAATACAAATATAAACTCTTGATAAAAACTTTTTTCAGCCTCTCAAAATGTCTCCTTTTAAATGCTTTGTACAATATTTTGAACAGGGCTAAAAACACTAACTCACGTCGGGATATACAACACAAAATACAGTATGTGTTGTGTAAACCTGGGATGTTTGTTTAATGATTGCCTACACTGGAACCGTGTTACTTGTTACTCAAGTTTACGATCAAAACATCAGCAGTGGGAGTTGAAATAGAGTTGAAATATATTTAAATATCTTCTCCTGTAAAAACAAAGTACAGAAAGTCATCTTGTCTAGACTTGTCTGACGTTTTATATGAATAAGTCATACTTCTGATTCGTCAAATCTGAAAAGGGAGATGGATTCACTTGAATCAAACAAACTGCAGTGTATATATTGGATATGGTATGACACAATATAAAAATACTTTTATATGTTCCTGGAGGAAATTGTATTTGCATCAGACGTCACGTTAGATTTCCACAAATTATGCAAAGGTACAAACTGCTGTGATGCAATCTTGTCTATATATATATATATATATATATATATATATATATAAATAAGGGGGGGCAGGAGCTGTGGCTGTTTGTGAGGGTTTTAACACTAGGTGTCAGCATAAGACAGAAGTGTGCTCCTCATGCCAACTTGTCAATTCCTTTAAAATTAAGTTGTAATTACTTTACCTTGTTTGGATCCACCATGTTGGATAAAAGTTTGGGTTGTTTATCAGTTGTAGGAACTTTCTAAGTTTGGATTTTCTATTCACCTCAAATCTAACTGGTCCCAAACAAGCTTGAATATTCAGCCAGAATCAAAAGGGAATATGCAAACTGTTCAGTAGAGAGATGGTACATCCCATACAGGGCCGTGATCTCGATCCTCTCACCATCGATTCTGTATGGAAACAGAAAGATACAGAAGGAAGAGAGTTGTCTTAAATGCACAAAGGACCTTGCTGCCATGTGCTATTTACATCATTTAAATGGCAGAAGGGTCATCACACCACACATTCATTTCATTTTGACATTGACAGCTAATCCAAACACCAGCTCCCTTTCTTGTAGCGCACAAAAGTTTTGCATTGTAGTTTGTGTTTAAGAATATAATATAAAAAGGGGGGCCTGGCTGGCTGAGCTACTAAGAGTATCTTTCAGCCGATGTAGGTTTGAGTCCTGACCTTTGATCCTCAGCTGCATAAATACACATGTTCATCCTAACAAGACATATCTTTAATGTTTGTTTCAACTGAAATACTGTGTTTCCCCTCCTACGTCTTCCTTAGAAAGCAGCAGGTGCTTGCAGTTCCAGACAGCAGGGGGCAGCAGATCCTCGTTTTCTGTAGCATCCAGCAGCATTGTGATCGTGTGCACACAAATGACATGGTTCCATGGTTATCATTTGTAATATTAATGCTGAACTTGAGCGATTTTAATTATGCTGGGGAGTTGTGTACAAGAAAGAGCTCCGGGCAGCAACCATATATTGCCCTGTGACAACGGCTATCTCAGTATGATATACAGGTATGTGAAAAACAATTTCAATTGGTCTTTTGGAATCAATGTGTGAAAAATAAGTGCACCCCATGATTCAGTAGCTTTTACAAGTAAACACATGGCATAAAGCAATCCTTTTCTTCAGGAGATAATCAGTGTCACACATCACTGGAGGAATTAGGGCACACTTTTCTTTACAACAATGCTTCAGGTCATTGAGGTGTGCAGGAACTTGTTTATGCACAGCATTTGGCCATTGCAGCACCCTTATTCTTTTCTTTTACAGCCAATCATTCTGTTTGCTCTTCTGTTCATCATCACTGTCCTGCGGCATAGCCTCAGCAAAGCTTCAACCGCTGGACAGATGGCCTTACTACTGACTGAAGAATACTTTGGTGTACACAAGGTGTTCATGGTCAAACGAGTGTGCATTCAAATTTGTAGGTTGGTATTTTTGGTGCAGATGAAAGCAGAAAAAAGCTCTGTTTACTAGTAGACGGTCTTGGTTAGTTTGACACTTACACTGGCCTTACACCGGCCAAAAGACACGATAGCAGAAATGTGGAAACAGTCACAGCTTGATTGCAGAATAATGAAGTTTAATGTCAACTGGTTTGGTCTATTTGGAAGCAGAATATTTGTTCGGACTGGGGCTCGGATGGCAGCACTCAAAAATGTTTAAGCAAACCTCACCAAGAACACAAAAAATATTACAGTTTGCCGTAGTTGACGAGAAGTGTTAATACTCTCTGAAATTCCTGCAAGACATTCAGGTGTTTGGCTGCAAAACAAGCTTAAATCATGACTCTTCACCACCATGCTTGAATGTTCTAGGAAGTGTTTGTGTTGATATGCCGTGTTTGGATTTCGCTACAAAAAAAATGATGGTTATTGAGGTCAAAATATCCACTTTAGGACACTGTCCCACAAGTCTTTTTATTAAGATGAGGTTCTGCAAACTTTTGCGTTCATTTTAGCTAGAAGAGCCTTTCTCCTGGCAAGCCTTCCAAACACAACACTGTCTTTTCCTAATGATACTGTCATGAACTTTAACATTAAAATGCTAATTGTGGCTTGTAGAGTCTGTGGTGCAGCTCTTGGGTTTTTAGCAATTATTCCCAGTTTTTCACCATCTGACCTTTGGGTCAAATACAGACGCCTTGCCTTTTTCTAATGTATGCCCGCATCAGATAAAGAAGTCGTAACAAGAAAAGAAAGTTGCGACTTACGTGACTGGGCTGAGTTTGTCAAACTTTGCGCCCTCCTGTTGTCACTGCTCTTTTCTTCCTCAGTTGTGAGCTTTTTCAGTGGCTGGAAAATTGCTCAGATTGTCGTTTGTTGGTTTTTATATCTTTACTATAGTATAGTCGCTTGGCTGGTGTACTGCTGTTTGCCACAGAGTTAGTAAGCTCTGCCCGTGGGTCCATAGATGCTCTCAGCGGGGATACGACTCTATTTTCTTCCAAGGACACATGGGGGGTATTTGTGTAGCCTGATTCAACCTATACAACACGTTTGTCAGTAGGGGTCCAACCTCTCAGTGTGCTCCTTTATACTCCAGCTTTCAGAGAGAGAGAAGTTGTGCCTTGTTGTTGTCAGTCCAGCATTCACAGAGTGATCATCTGCATTGACCCTGGTCCACTTCACGGATATCCACATTTCCTTATCTATTTAAAAAATAAGTAACTAGATGAAACATCTTGGATGAAAGAAGATGAGACATTGTGAAATGTGGCATACTTCCACTTCATTTTTGAAGGTAGTGCTCATGAAAGATTGGAGATAAGCTACCTTGAAAAAGAAAATACATGTTCATTGGTGCAGGAAAATAAGAAGAAAAGGGAGTTATTATGGAGGCAGGCAACAGTTTCAGACTCAAAACCATCAGATTATTATTAAAAATCTGTTTACGACAGCTATTGTTGCTGCTGCCAGCCAATGAGGGCAATAATGCAATATTATAAATAATGCAATATTATATTGCAATATTAATAATAATGCAACATTCAGTACTTAGCAGAAGCAGCGTAGCAACACGTCCACTGGTTAAAAAGTAAACTGCACTTTGCTTTTGTCTGTTAGTCTAAATAAAGTCAGACTAAACTGTGATAAAGACAAAGGTGAGCTGGGTGTTAACTTTGTTGACACAAGTATCAGTGATGTTGGACTCTGAAGTGGGGTAGGTGAGATTTCTCATGCGTTCCACGTTGA
This sequence comes from Cololabis saira, assembly GCF_033807715.1. NCBI lineage: Eukaryota > Metazoa > Chordata > Actinopteri > Beloniformes > Belonidae > Cololabis > Cololabis saira. The sequence goes on along the minus strand of NC_084588.1, from coordinate 16,013,551 downwards.
AACTGAAACGCTAAGTTAAGGTCAGCATTTCAGTTGAAATTTCCAACTAGGCATTTGGAAATTCCAAGTATAAAATGGAACGCACCATTAGAGACAAGTCTTTCCCTGCTGTCCATTAAGAACGGCACTGTTGTGCCGGATTCAGTTTTCAGATGACTTTTTAATCAGATACACCTGTCTTCTTTATACAATGCAGAAAAATGTCAACTTATTTCTTCTTTGAGCTTTGAGTGTTAATAGCTAATGTTTTATTGTCTGCAAAAAGTCCAACCGACCCGTGCCAGCAGAGTGACGGAAGAAATCAGAAAAAACTCGCTCGACTGAACGATAGTGAGAATGGGAAGTGACTCTCATGTTTATAAATGTGTCTTCGAAGGAGAAGGATAATCAGAATTGGCTTGACAGTCCACTGTCCTGACACATTCTGCAAATCTTGAATTTTTCTTGATCGATCAAGATTGTCATAAAGATTTCTGTATCATACATACGGAATTTCCTGTCTTCTTTGCATGAGCTGCTTTCCTGCCGAAGATCCTGAACACTGTCTACATTAACTGCATGCATCATCCCACAAATACTGCAAACATGATATCAGCTTTTCATTTTTGGCAAATCAGTCTTTTTAGCAAATGAACATAAAACTTCTTCCCAGTCATTTTTTTTTTTAACCTTGTTAATCAATGATTTACTGCTGTAGGAAACAGATTTTCCATAGACCAAAAGCCATTCCCCAATCTTTCTTACTTGTACCATATACAGGACTGTCTCAGAAAATTTGAATATTGTGATAAAGTTCTTTGTTTTCTGTAATGCAATTAAAAAAACTAAAATGTCATACATTCTGGATTCATTACAAATCAACTGAAATATTGCAAGCCTTTTATTATTTTAATATTGCTGATTATGGCTTACAGTTTAAGATTAAGATTCCCAGAATATTCAAATTTTTTGAGATAGGATATTTGAGTTTTCTTAAACTGTAAGCCATGATCAGCAATATTAATATATAATATAATAAAAGGCTTGCAATATTTCAGTTGATTTGTAATGAATCCAGAATGTATGACATTTTTGCATTACAGAAAATAAAGGACTTTATCACAATATTCTAATTTTCTGAGACAGTCCTGTATTTGTATTATTAAAGACACTTCTGTCGTTAAATTAAGCGAATAAGATTCCAGTTTGATGGCTAAACCAGTGACGGTGTTGTGCTGGTATGTGGGGGATTCCTGCTCATAATGAATCTCCCTGAAAATAAAGTTAATAGATATTAGGCTGAGGATGAGCTGTGTGGTACAGTCCACAGGGCAGCTTAATTTCCAGCATATAATACTCCCTTTTGGGCCAAAGTTAGTCTCCCAGCTACACTTCTTTTATGACTTTGATCTTCCTGTGGTTGTAGCTTTCTCCCTGTCTAGAGAAAAAGAGAGGAAAGAGGTCCGGCTTAAGAACTCTGTAAAATTGGAGTGTTAGGGGGAACAAAATCCATGAAAGTGTAACGTTGGGTAATAAAATTTCCAATGTGCTATAGGGGTCAAAATCAAATTTTAAATGGTTGCTGCAGTCTGTGTCATTCCAGTATGATGCAATTCCTACAACTCGTGGCTACACAAACTGTAAACTAGGTGAACACAGGATCAGCTAACACAGGTCCATGTCCGATATGAACACATGCTGAAAACAAATTAAGGATTAAAGAGATTCATATTTGAAAGATGAAAATCTCATCTGATCTATTTCATTATTAACTTGAAACCTTTTTACTTCAGATGAAGGTGATCAAAGGGGTTTTTGATACGGTCACTGAGTCAGCCAATTATCTGTTAGGGATTTCTCCGTTCTCTGGTAGCTTTCATGTATAAAAGACAAAAGCGCTCATAACTTTTAGTCAGAGGCTCGAGACGTGGAGTGATCGTCAGGATATAGGTGGTTAAGTCGCTGCCACTTCTGCCTACATGTGGAAAGGCCCTTGGGCACAATACTAAAGCCCACATTGCACCGATGTGGAGAGAGGAACACACCCACTCGATGTAAAGACTTAAAGCCGCTGTCCAAACATGAATGTGTATAGGGGAACGTGGCCGTGACGGTAAAGCGCCTTGAGTGATGAACTTGATAAGAAAAGCGTCATGTTAAGTTGCAAAATTGATGTTTTAGTGTAAGAACTGATGTTGCAGAAACTGGCCAGAATGTCAAGGATATCTGCTGTGTGCTCCGAAAGCTGTTCCCCAAGGTGAAGACACAAGTGAAAGGTTTTTAATTAAAAGGGATACTTCTCTGGTCATTGTGACACATGAAACATCCCAACCTTGTAAGACTTTTAGTGCATCATTAGGTGAACACCCTGAAGAGCTTAGACCATAAAAAAAAATGAACGAACAGTCCTTCACAGAATTAAACAGCAGCAAAGATCTATTAAGAATCCCTTTAGGTATTCAGCATACACTAACCGGTCGACCATCGTATTAGCTGAGCCACATAAAATACAGCTGGAGTTTACAGTCTATTGTTAGTAGATGCCGTGTTTATCTCTGTCAAACTAATATACTTTTTACATTAGTTTACTTAGTAGACTGCTGAAGAATCCAAAGCCCTGTTGTTAAACACGGAAGTGATTCTGATGACTCACCCTTTCGTGGGAATAAACAGTTGCAGCATGATGACTGTGGGGCTGCCATGCGTTTGGTCACATCCGTCCAGGAGGAGGATATCTCAGTGTGCAGCGGGCCACAGTTAAACTCAGCTCTTGGGTCGTCGCCAAACAGCAAAACACAGACTCCAAAAGCACATTAACACATTACGGTATGGTTCTAGATCAAGAGACTATAGAGAGACTATACCATGGTTCACTAGTCATGATCTAACATTTTCTTCTTTGTACAGCCGCTTAAATGTTTTATGAGCATGTAAAATATTTAAACCGCATTGGAACATGTAATCTATATATTAAACCAACAAACCTGAACTCCCCCTCTACGGCACATTTGTTGTGAACTATAGCTGTAACACTTTTCATTTTCCACACTACATGCTCTTCGCACGGTCTTTAGTTTGATTAGAAACTGGTCCTTAGGGGCACGGTGGCGCAGCAGGTAGTGCAGCGGTCTCACAGCAAGAAGGTCCTGGGTTCGATTCCCGCCGGGGGACGCTGTGGGTGCTGAAGTGCGTGTTAGTTCCCCCATGACTTCAGTGCCCACACCATGGGTGGGGTTGGCGAAAGGATCTTTCTGTGTGGAGTTTGCATGTTCTCCCCGTGTTCCCCTGGGTAGCTAGTGTGAGCTACCCTCACAAAAACATGCACACAGTCCTGAGCTATACATGCCCCCTCTGGCCAACCGGGGCGCCAGATGGGGTGGGGAGGATCTGGCCAGAATAACGTGATCCTTCCACGCGCTACGTCCGGCCGGAGAAACCCCACCCTGTCTGGCGAAAAGATGCGGCCTGCTCACTCCTCTGTTAAGGAGGAGACCTGAGCTCAGTGCAGGGCCCTCCCGGGGTTGGTAGAGGATGGCAATGCCCAGGACTGTCACCTAGGTAGGAGCACGGGGTGGTAAAAATGGGAAAAATCACCAAAATCACCAACCTGAAAACAACATTGAGTGGTTCACAGGATGAAGTTGAAAAGGAGTTGCTGAATATTGGTGTTTTGAGACACTTTGTAATATCCATCTTGTCCTGGTAAGTTGTCTAATACCCTGTTTTAGTTAGCCAGATAATCTTGAAGAAGAGACCTGGCTGATAAGGGAGCGGGTTTGCTTTTAGCATTAGTAGGGACATAACCTGCCCCCAATCCCCATTTTACGATAATTATACGATTATTTATGATTCATAGAACATCTTAAACTGACTTATGTTAATATTTACAATGTAGCATTGTTTCATTCCTTTCTGAATACAATAATAAAGTAAACACTACCTGTCAAAGGTTTGGAGACACTTACCCATTCAAATGAATGTGGAATAGATTAACGCATCACCACGTATTACCTGAAGGTTTTTACAATTCACATTACAGAGTCGCCTCCAAACATACACCTCTCTGGGCATCAAAAAGGCCAGAAATGGACAGGACTGCCACAACCAGTCCCGATCGACAAAAGATCCCTGTGAAAAGTCAGGAAAAACAAATGAGTGCCCTATTAGATGGGAAACTTGTTGCAGCTGAAAAACTATTACTACATCTTCATGAACTGACCACACTTCATTATTAAAAACAGTTTTGTCCATGTCCATGGAGATGGTAACTATTGATTTTAGCCTTTTGTGTAAATCAACATTATTGTCTAATAGCTTACATGACAAAAATTGACAGATATGATTTAGTAGATGCTAGATATTCTAAATAACTGTAAATCTGTTTCTATAGTCATCCCTTTAGTGCACCAACTAACCATTGAGTCTGTCTCTCCTCTCTCTGTTCTTCATTCTCTCTTTCTGATCTCTTCTGATCTCTGTCACCAGATGATGCTTCTGCCTCTAATCGTACCCGTAAAAAGGTTGGTGAAAGTAAGAAAATATCGTCCCTCCAGGATCTGGGTGTGGATGTACCATAAACTGAGTTCAATAAAGCCACGCTCTCTTTGGGATAGCTGGCTGTAGAAATAGGAAAGCCAGGGTCAGAGATCATTTTAACTTAGACAGTGAACATTTGTTGGATTTTATGCACTGTGCACTTGGATAAAAGGACTGTGGTATGCTTTACTGTACAATATTCGCCAGATGTGTATTAGAGGTCACCAGTAAACAAATCACTGTCCGCTTGAAACATTCATTTAGTCACATGATACAAGCCGTGCTGATAGGACAACAAAGAACACACATGCTTTATGCAGTGGTTGTTAATTCTCGAGGCATCTGTCTGGCTAAAGTAATTATTTGTGGTGATCAAGTTAAACTACCTCATTGCCGCAGGGACTTTACAACAATACATAAAACAAGCAGACGACTACACCACAAAGGTCACCAGCACACCACCTCATCGAGTGACTCACTGGTTTCAACATTGCTAATGAAGCTTAAGTGGTTGTGTGCTACAGATTTGTGTTTCCACTCCCCTGCACCGCTGCAATAGGGCTTGGTTAATTATCACCTTTGTTTGAAATTGCTCTCACACCAGCGTAGAATGTGCTTTTAGTGGGCTGAATGAGCTATTCAAGCTTGATCAATAAAAAGACTCCCGTGTAGCAGCAAAGAATCCCACTCCTCTTCATTCACCCCTTCAGTACAGCTTATTTCTTTCTTCTTTGTTTGTTTTTCCCCTTTTCACTTTGCTTGTTTCTTGCCCAGATCTTTTAAAAGAAATGAAGGAAAGTCACAGTTCCAGGCGTAGGTTTTACAAAAGGGAAATAGTTATAGAACAGTTTTTAATTAAGCGCTTCACCCCCCTGAGTTTCAACTGGCCTTTCAGTGGCAGTACAAGAGATACAATTTCAAGGTTAAGTTCAAACAAAAGAGACTGCCACTGAAGGATATCAAAATAAATAAGTAAAAATATCCAAAACAAACACTGAGACACACAGCAAAAGGTTCAACAAATTTCAACAAATTCGGAGTAAAAAAAAAAACTCACTCAGAGTCAACAAACTCGCAATACGGTCGCCATGACGACAGTATGGGACGCCTACTCAAGATAAAATCCAGATCCTTAAAATATCTCATAACTGTGTCTGAACAGACAAACATTAAAACACAATTTGCAGCGAATAACCGGTTCTGTAAAGATTTATTTTTAATAACATGTCTCTGAAAGGTCAGTTCGTACGAACTGATGTGACTCAGCAATGAATGAATAAAGTTTTTATTGAATGTTTAGGCAACTTTCAGAGTCTGATATGGAGTCAGCTGCAGGTGCTGCAGGACTATAGAAAGTGTTTCTCCGGTGATGGAGTCTGGGACCGAGACCGGTCTCTCCTTCTGCGGATGCAACACTCATGTTTGTTTGCAGTATTACAGCAACTTTGAGTTACAGCAACTTTGTTCTTTATTTCTCACGTTTGCGCCTCGATAATTCCGTTGGAACAACTTGTCTTTATTTCTGCAGCAGAGGAATCAGATTGTGATGCTTCATGTTTTAAATATAAGTTTATGTTGTTCACATTCTTTCTTTCTTTCTTTCTTTCTTTCTTTCTTTCTTTCTTTCTTTCTTTCTTTCTTTCTTTCTTTCTTTCTTTCTTTCTTTCTTTCTTTCGATGAAAGGAGGGCCTTTTTGCCCCCCTAAATGTGCCCCAAAGGTCACCAAATTTTGCACGCAAGCCAGGCCTGGCGAAAAATTTTATATTTAATGGTTTGCATTAATGGGCGTGGCAAATTGGCTCAACAGCGCCCCCTAGAAAACTTTGTGCCCCACAATACAGTTTGACGTACATGCACGAAAATCGGTACACATCTGTATCATGTTGCAACTTAAAGAAAAGTCTTTTGGTGCCATTTTGAACGGGTTGTGATAAAGACATGTGGGTGGTGTCATCGGACTCAGTATTGAGTCCTTGAACTTCATTGGCCTGAATTAGCCCCGCCCCTTCTTCTGATTGGTTGTCCCTATTTTCTGTTATAACTTTTGAATGGTTTGACATAGAGATTTGTGGGTGGTGTCATCGAACTCGGTTTTGAGTACTTGACCTTCATTGGTACAAATTAGCCCCGCCCCTTCTTCTGATTGGTCAATATTTCATAGTTCCTATTTTCGGCCATAACTTTTGAATGGTTTGACATAAAGACTCGTGGGTGGTGTCATCGGACATGGTTTTGAATCCCTTGACCATAATTGGTGGGAATTAACCCCGCCCCTTCTTCTGATTGGTCGATATCTGATAGTTCCTACTTTCTGCCATAACTTTTGAATGGTTTGATATAGAGAGTCGTGGGTGGTTTCATCTGACTTAGTTTTGAGTCCTTGTCCTTAATTGGTGCAAATTGCACGCGCGAGGGCCCGTTCATCGCTGCTTGCAGCTTTAATTGTCACTTATTTTCCAAAAAATGAAATGAGTAAGGAAAAAAAGTTCACAAATAACTAACAGTGTTTTATTAAGTGTTCCATTCAAAAATCGAGATGAAAGTATGCAAAAAAAATCGAGAAAAATCGAGATGAAAGTATGCAAAATCTTATGCAATGGTTTAATCCAGAAAACACGTTGCATGACTAGGATTAAAAGATGGTTCTTATAGTATACCAGGGGTAGGCAACCCCGGTCCTTGAATGCCACTGTCCTGCATGTCTTAGATGCTATCCTGCATCAGCACACAGTGATACAAGTAGCTGTGTCACCAACAGAGTTGTCCGGACCTTGATGACAAACTAATGAGGACCGTTAATTATAATTGTTGAAGTGTTGAAGTGTTGAAGCTGGAAAACATCTAAAACATTCAGGACAGTGGCACTCTAGGACCAGGGCTGCCTACCCCTGGTATAGATCATTGCAACAATCACAGCAAAAGCATACATCTGGAGGCTCCTCTGTGAAACTTTGGAATCAGCTTTTCAAATCCTGCATCAACCCATCCCTGAAAAGTCAGTCACCAATAAAAATAAATTATTATCATCAAAAGGTGAGCAAATAAGTGGCATGCAAGCATACATCTGTGTGCATCCGCATTTACTGCAAGTGTAGCTGCATTAGCATGCACATGTGCACATGGGGAGGATGATGCTGGCTGCTGTAAAATAAGCTCCACTTCTCGTTCTCTCGTGGCCCAGGCATTGTTTCTGCTGACACGCTGAAATATGGATGTGGAAGAAATTCCCATCTAATTAGACTGGCTGAATTAATCTGGAAGCATTTAATTAGCAGAGTTTTCTTTTCAGTCGACAGGAGGTTTTGATCTGAGCCATATGGCTGCTCCCTCAGTTCATGGGCTTATAAATATGAACTACTTTTGTTAGCAGCTTCAATGAAAAATATTTTTTGTGACGGAACATAAATTGCCTAATAAACCTGCCAGTATTATAGAGTAGTTCCTGTGGCATTGCATTTTAAATAGTATATGTTAAATAATATGTTTAATTTATATTTGCTACCCATAGGGAAGGGCAAAAATATCTTGAAATACATTTCAAAATAGAATACTATTCATGTATGTGTGTCAAAATACATTTCAAAATACACGTCTTTTAATTTGACTTTATCAAAATAAAATAAAAATAAAACGTATAAAAAAAGATTTAAAAAATGATGGTTCGGTGATTCGCTGGGTCATAGAAGGTTCTGGAGCTGATTAGTGATTCCAAAAAGGGCTCTAGAGGTCAGCCTGCAGTTGTGTGGCCCTGTGATGGAGTGGGATGTGCCTTGACATTTGCTCAAATGGCGCTTTTGCATTAGTACCACCTTAGCCCGGCTCGGCTCGTCGCGGCTCTTCCCGTTTGTCCCCGTGTGTTTTCGCACTGCCAGGGGAGAAGTGGGGGGGTTGTGGTGAAGCTGCTGTGACGTACTCGATTGCGCAACCGCTTTGTTCATGTCGGCGCTGATCAGAAATCAGCTGGAGCGGCGAGCGGCTGAGAGTAAAACAGCCCGTCTACATCCCTTTTTTAATTTTTTCTCGACAGCCACCAGGTTTATGAACATCTGCACCTCAGAGTTGGATCACCAAACAGACGTTTTGCGCTTTATAATAAAATCGCCGCGAGTCGCGAGTCGCCTCGCGCTGACTCCCGCTTCCTGATTCAAACGTTTGACGGCCCCGCCCCCCGACCAATCAGTGGCGAGGAGGGTGATGACCTCAGAAATAGTCCCTGCTCAGCCCGCTTTCAGAACCTCACTGAAATGGTTACAGAAAAAAGTATCGGCTTGGAGCGGCTCTACCCGTCTCAGCCCTAATGCAAAAGCGCAAAACGGGTAGAACCGAGCTGAAGTGATACTAGTGCAAAAGGGGCAAAAGACAGCTGGAACAGACTCCAGACTTATGTGGAGAGAAGTTGAAAGCAAGCGTACAACCAGTAGTTTTGGTTCAAACAATATCTTCTAAACCTAGCCTTTTACAAGTAGCTAGGCGGCTGGGCTACTATATCAACAATTTCCCACAAACTCACATTTTCTTGCTGACAGTGTGTGTCTGGGATTGGAATTTAAATAAATTCCGATTAATTTGAATGAGAGAAGTTTTTTGTGCTAATTTGGCACATCTTTGTCACAACTGCTGGTTGCAAAGGTCCGTGTTCGAACTTACCTTCACAATTATTCAGTAGAATAGAAAAGAATATCAAGAATATCATGTTATAACGTGATAAATAGTATATTGTTCTAACAATAAATGATCGTTATAACATGAAAGGTTTGTATATTGTAATAACGTGAAAAATATCACAAAAATGTAACTACGCGTCGAGGCGACGCAGACCCAACACAGACCAAGAGGGCTGTGATCGATTTGCTTGGTAGCAATGCATTACCTGTTCAAGTTCGTGAAGCAGTAGGGAACTTTCAGCGCTCTTTCCTTCGTGTGTGTGTGATTTTTTTTTTTTGGGTTGTTTTGGTTTTTTGCACAATAGTTGTACTCACTGTGACCGGAAAAACCGGAAGCTAAACAAAAGTATCAACTAGCGCTCTGGGGGGGGTATTGCACCGCGGCGAAATGGAGTGACAAGTCCGAAGGGTTCACGACGCGTCACGGCAACGGTGTAGGCTCTGCGTTGGTTTAACGCAGAACCATAATTCAGGCTTTAGCAACGGCAACAGAAACGTCCAGACGTTCGTGCTGCTGCTTGGTTGGAACAACAACATGCAGGCCCACCGGCCCTTTGAGGAGTCAGTTTGAGATGCCTGTTGTAGATAGACTGTTAAAAGTGTTGTTGACCAAGGTGGAAGCATTTTATTGTTGTTGAACTAAATTTATTATCTTTTAGACATTTGATATGCTCTGGTTTTGCCATCTTGTGGTTGAAGAGAAAAACCAAATTAAAGCTGCAAGAAGCGATGAACGGGCCCTCGCGCGTGCAATTTGCACCAATTAAGGTCAAGGACTCAAAACTAAGTCTAATGACACCACCCGTGAGTCTTTATGTCAAACTATTCAAAAGTTATGGCCGAAAATAGGAACTATGAAATATCGACCAATCAGAAGAAGGGGGCGGGGCTAATTTGCACCAATGAAGGTCAAGTACTCAAAACCGAGTCCAATGACACCATCCACGACTATCTATGTCAAACCATTCAAAAGTTATAACAGAAAATAGGGACAACCAATCGGAAGAAGGGGCGGGGCTAATTCAGGCCAATGAAGGTCAAGGACTCAATACCGAGTCCGATGACACCACCCACGATGTCAAACCGTTCAAAAGTTATGGCAGAGAAAAGTATTCTAGGGGGCGCTGTTGAACCGTTAGGCCACGCCCATTAATGCAAACCATGAAATATCAAATTTATCGCCAGGCCTGGCTTGCGTGCAAAATTTGGTGACTTTTGGGGAACTATCAAATATGGACCAATCACATGAAGGGGGGCGCGCTTTGGCTTCTAGCGTCGCCACGGTAACGCTTTTGAAAGAGAAAAGTAATGCGTGTTGTCGTTGTGGCCGTATTAATTGCCGAAGGAATGCCATAAATTGCGCCAAAATTACACAATTAATTCAAAATAGCAGACTTCCTGTTCGGTTTCGGCCATGGCGCCAAGAGACTTTTCTTTAAATTGTGCAATGATACAGGTGTGTACCAATTTTCGTGCATGTACGTCAAACTGTATTGTGGGGCTTGAGGCACAAAGTTTTCCGGGGGGCGCTGTTGAGCCATTTTGCCACGCCCATTAATGCAAACCATTAAATATAAAATTTTTCGCTAGGCCTGGCTTGCATGCAAAATTTGGTGACTTTTTGGGCACATTTAGGGGGGCAAAAAGGCCCTCCTTTCGTCAGAAAAGTAATAATAATACGAAGAATTCCTACAGATACAATAGGGCCTTTGCACTGTAAGTGCTCGGGCCCTAATAAAGGACCCACTGGTCAACTGGAGGCTCAATGACAATCATCTCCCATGTCTTACTGCCCTATGCACAACAATCGAAAGCGAGCGCCTGTTCAGCTTGGCTGGACATGTAGTAGATGACGGCTGTCAGGTGAAAAAGTTTACTTTTGAACATGCTGCAACATGCAATTTTTTTTAGAAAATTTGACTTCTAGTAGCTTTTGTCTTGTAAGCTGTTTCAGGTTATTTTAAGATAGTTTTTTTTTACATTTAAATAGCCTCAAAGCTGCTGCATTTGGGCATTTGTTTCTTTTTGTACTACAAAGAAACCTATAATTCAGGACACTGTATTAGTGGTTTAATTTGTTTTGTTAGTTTGTCCAGTAAATCTTTTTTTAACAACCTCAAACCTTGTGATTTTCTGGATGCAAAACACTGCTATGCACTTTATCTTTGGTAAGAGACTCAAAGAGGGTCTGAAATGTAACCTGAAAAATGAAAGAGTAAAGGAACTGATATAATTTTGTCGTTTGGATTCTGTTTTAAAGAGAGTCAGACTGTGTGTTTAAAGAATGGAAGAAGGAACTTGATCTGATCAAAATTCAACAGATGCATTCTACAGAATATACATGAGGTCATGGATCTAAACAGACCACAAAGACGAGAACATGGCGAACACAAAAGACATCTATACTATAGGTGGAAAGAAACTAGTTTTAAGTGCACATGAGGTGGGCCTTATTTCAAAGCAGTTCAGTCATCATGGAGATAATTAAAAATAAAAGCAGATAAACGGGAAGGATCCTGCTTCTATCTGTTTATTGACCAATACTAGAGGAGCTGGACCAACAAGGGCCGCCCTCCTCATTTGCATAATGAGGGAAATACATACTGTAAGGTAAAGTAAAAAGAGCAGACGAGGGAATGTAAAAACAAGGAATGCATGTACTGTATACGGAAAAGGAAAAACAAATTGTACATGTTTCTGCCTTTATTTTTAATACTAATGTAGCTCAAAGAGGAAAGAAAATTCTTAAAGTGTTCCACTGGTCCCCCAATGCCACGCCCCCTCGGAACCTTGATGACATCAGCACAGTTGATCTCATAAAGGTTCCGGAACCTTTATGGCATCAACTGTGCTGATGCCATAAAGGTTCCGGAACTTTTATGACATCTGCACAGTTGATGTCATAAAGATTCGGAGGTGAGATGATCAGCTCACTTTCACACACAGCTTTGTTGATACACAGCTCCCCAGTATATTACTCGAGTCAAATATATTTCAGCAGAAATATGCCAATCCTAGGTCTAGGTTTTCTTGCGGGCTACTTAGTCACTAGTGGTGTCAGGAAACTTGTGACATATTTTGAGCTGGAAAAAGGAGTAGTTGAAGATGAAATTGAAGATATGCTTACAGGTATAGTTGAAGATGAAATTGAAGCCATTGTTGTAGATAAAGCTGCAGATGAAATTGAAAACATCGTTGTAGACAAAGCTGCAGATGAAATTGAAAACATCGTTGTAGACAAAGCTGCAGGTGAAATTGAAGACATTGTTGTAGACAAAGCTGCAGATGAAATCGAAGACATGACTAAGGATGACATTGAAGACTTGTTTGCTGGTATAGTTGAATATGACATGGAATACATGCCTGCAGGTATAGTTGAAGATATCATGGAATACATGCCTGCAGGTATAGTTGAAATAGCTATGGTTGGAAATTTAATATTCCACAATGAAAATCCATTCTGGATCATTGTTAGTGCCATGGTTCTGTCATGGTTTCACAGTTTCATAGGTTTTTTACTGTGTTACTGACTCTCCTATCATTCCAGATCCTGCCACCCTCATCAACCAGTAATCCACTCATTCCCTTCACCTGTGCTTCCCCACAACTGGTTTCCCTCATCAGTTCCCCTTATATACCGGCACTTTTCCACCTTTCGTTTTGCCAGATTGTCGAGTGTAGATGCCTCGCTTTCCAGCCACTGCCTGTCTGCGACCCTGCCTGATTCCGTTTTTTAGATTTTTGCCTGCCCCTCTGGATTCGTTTGCCTGATCTGCCTGTCTGCCCGGTTTGACCCCTGCCTGCCTTTTGACCTGAATAAAGCCTCTTGGACGCTGATCTGCCTGGCGTTGTGCATTTGGGTTCTCTGTCCTGTCTGAGCCGTGACAGTTAGACTGTTATCAAGGATGCATATTGCTCGGTTTCCCGCTCAGCTTTACCCTGCATTCACACTCGGCTGGTGGTAAAACATTTTTGGGGGGCGCACTGGCGAGTGGGGATTACAACACAACTATAAACTCTACTTGAACATAAATTTTGCTCTTCTCTCCTTCAGGCCAGCAAATTTTTCAATGACTTTCTCATTGAAATCTGTTATTTCACAAACAAGTCTCTTTTCCATGGAGAGCATGGCCAGTGCATTCAGCATCTCCTGGGTCATGGTGTTTCTGAGAAAGGTTTTCACTCTTTTCAAGGTTGAGAAGCACCTCTCAGCTTCAGCTGTGGTCATGGGTGTGGTGATGAGGATCTTTAAAAGAGTGACAGTTTCTGAAAAGACCTCCGCAAGATTGTTCTCCATGAACAGCTGGAATAGGTCCACAGCACCACAACATCCTCTTGTGAAATTATTATTTTGTAATGAAACAACCAAATTTAGTTTTTCTTCTGCCATTGTCTCCTGTCTTGTCGTTGTGACTCCGTTTGTATGCGAGTGACAGATGCAGTCGCACGTCTACACTGTCAGGGGTGTGACTTTGATTGACAGCTCATGAATCAATCAGATTGGATGAAGAATGACAGAAAACACGCTGATTGGCCACGGGCACAGAGAGCTGAATGTGTCAGATCTCCCATTGAATGTGTACGCTCCAACCACAGGACCTGACAGAGTGCTCTTTTTAACGGTTTTAAGAACTGCTCTTAGTAATGTTAATGTGGAGGACTTTTTATTTGTGGGAGGGGATTTTAACTGCACTGAGAATGATTTTATGGACAGGAACCATCTTGAACCTCACGCTGCATCACAGAGAGAACTGAAGCAGCTGCTGCCAGAACATGAGTTGGTGGATGTGTGGAGAAGGTTGGATGGGGATGCTAGACAGTATACCTGGGCTAACACTAGGGGGAGTTTAGTATCCTTGGCCAGGTTAGATCGGTTTTACTGTTTTAAGCACCATTTTAACTTTTTTAAAGAGTGTAAAATGGTTCCTGTTGGTTTTACTGATCACTTTTTAGTCACTTGCAACGTTTTAATCACTAACTTAAAGCACAAGAGTGCATATTGGCATTTTAACACTGCTTTGTTATGTGATGCACATTTTAAGGATGTTTTTAGGTTTTTTGGGGGAGTTTTTAGGAGCAGGCAGGAAGATTTTAAATCTTTGAAACAGTGGTGGGATTGTGGGAAGACTGAGATAAAACAGCTCTGTCAACAGTCATCATCATCGGCGGTCACTCGTAGTCGAGTATGACTGTCCTCCTTCCGGGTCCTTGTGGGTCTTCAGGTGGGCGTAGAGGCCGATCCTGGACCCGATTACTCTGGTGCAGTGTGGACAGGGGAATGTGGTGGTGGTGGGTCTGGGTTGGGCCTGTTTGGTGGAGGCTCTCTCCTTTCTGCGTCTGCGCTTGTCTTGTGCAGCATGGTGGAGGTCGTCATTATATTGTGCAGCACCCTCACGGACAAGGTTTCTCCAGGTCGTCCTGTCTGTTGCCTTGTCTTCCCAGGATTTAAGGTTTATGTGACACTTCTTCAGGTTTGCCTTTATGTTGTCCTTGAACCTCTTCTTTTGACCTCCCGGGGCCTGTTTCCCTTCGGCAAGCTGGGAATAAAGGACTTGTTTTGGGAGGCGAGAGTCAGGCATTCGGACTACATGACCAGTCCATCTAAGCTGGTTTTGGGCAATGGTGGCAGTGATGGTGGGCAGGCCAGCCTCCTCCAGGACGCTGGTATTGGTGCGTCGGTCCTCCCAGTTGATCCTGAGGATTTTCCGGAGGCATCGCTGATGGTAGGTTTGTAGGTAGGATGGTGGTCCAGGCTTCTGACCCATACAGAAGGGTGGGGAGCACCACAGCTTTGTAGACCAGGATTTTGGTCTTTCCTTGGAGGTCACGATTCTCGAAGACTCGCTTCCTTAGCCTTGAAAAGGCCCCACTGGCACAGCCGAGGCGATGGTTAATTTCGTCATCAATGATGGCTTTAGATGACAGGAGGCTGCCGAGATATGGGAAGTGATCCACATTTTCCAGTCAGATGTTGTCAATTGAGATGTTTGGGGGGAGGACAGGTGCACTGCTGCTTGGTGGTGGTTGGTGGAGGATTTGTGTCTTTTTTATATTGATGGCTAGGCCAAGCTGTTTGTATGCCTTTGCGAAGGCAGAGAGAATACACTGTAGGTCCTCTTCCGAGAGGGCTACAAGGGCATTATCGTCCGCATACTGCAGCTCCATGATGGATATGGTGGTGGTCAGACCTTTAGCCCTGAATCTATTGATGTTAAGGAGTTGGCCGTCGGTTCTGTACATGATTTTGACTCCCTGGGGCAGATGCATGCTTGCGAGGTGGAGGATAGCAGCAACAAAGATGGAGAATAGTGTTGGAGCGATAACGCATCCTTGCTTGACACCTGTGTCAACCCTGAAGGGTTCCGTTTCGTCTCCACTGCCGCTGAGTACCGTGGCTGACATGTTGTCATGCAGCAGTCTCAGTACCCGGATGTATTTTTCTGGGCAGCCAATCTTTGCCAGAACCAACCAGAGGGCCTGACGGTTTACAGAATCGAAGGCTTTGGTGAGGTCTATGAAGGCCATGTATAATGGTTGATTTTGTTCCCAGCATTTTTCTTGCAGTTGTCGAGCAATGAAGATCATGTCTGTGGTGCCTCTGCTTGGGCGAAATCCACTCTGAGACTCAGGAAGGATGCTTTCTGACAGGGGGGTGAGTCTGTTGGCCAAGACCCGAGCGAGGGCTTTCCCTATGGTGGAAAGGAGAGAGATGCCACGGTAGTTCCAGCAGTCTGCCTTGTCTCCCTTCTTAAATATGGAGACGATTAAGGCATCCCTGAGCTGTGGAGGGATTTCCTCTTCTTTCCATATCTTGAGAAGCAGTGCATGGATGTGCTCAAGGAGATCGGGTCCGCCTTTCTTTAGGACTTCTGCTGGGATGCCATCAGGCCCAGCAGCCTTGTTGTTTCTCATCTTTCCTAAGGCATCCTGCACCTCACCCAAGCTAGGTGGTTATCCCATGCTTTCCGCAATGGGTTGTTGAGGGAGTTGTTCAAGAGCCTCCATCTCAGGAGTGGTGTCCCTGTTTAGGAGATCCTCATAGTGTTCTCTCCACCTGTTTGCGATTGCCTCCTTGTCCTTCAGCAGCAAGAGGCCATCCTTTGAGCGAAGGGGGGTTAGGCAGCGGTAGCTGGGACCATACACCGCTCTTGTGGCATCGAAGAAACCTCTCGTGTCTCCAGAGTCAGCGAGCTGCTCGATCTCCAGAGCCTTCTTTGTCCACCACTGGTTCTTCAGTTTCCTAACCTGCGTTTGGACAGCTGCCTTCGCTTTGGCATGGGCTAGTCTCTTCACCTTGCAGTGGATGTCATTCTGCCAGGTGATGAAAGCTTGCCGCTTGATGTCAATTATTCGCTGAATCTCGGTGTCATTCTCATCGTACCAGTCTTGATGCCTCCGCTTTTTGAGACCAAGGGTCTTTTTACAGGAGTTCATTATGGCAGTGGAAAGTGTGCTCCAGTGTGTTTCAGTATCCTCTGGGTACTGCTTGGGCAACGCTGCGCTGAGAGCCTCCTGCAGCTGTTGTTGGTAGGTAGTGTCACTCAGCAGCTCGATGTTAATTTTTGGCCGGCACTGTCTTTTCTGCATCCGTCTTTTTCCGCATTAAGCGGATAGACATGATGGAGCGAATGAGGCGGTGGTCAGTCCAGCAGTCATCTGCACTGGTCATTGCTCTGGTGTTAAGGACATCGCGGCGGTCTTTAGAGCGGACAATGACATAGTCTATGAGGTGCCACAGTTTGGAGCGGGGATGCATCCATGATGTTTTGAACTTGGTTTTCTGACGGAAAAGTGTGTTGGTGATGACCAGGTTGTGCTCTGAGCACTTGGTTAGCAGTAGTGTGACGTTGGAGTTTGTGTTTCCAACCCCTTCTCTCCCCAGCGTACCCTGCCATAGGTGGTGGTTTCGACCCACTCTGGCATTGAAGTCTCCAAGCAGGATTAGCCAGTCCTCCTTGGAGACTTCAGATAGGACATTATCCAGGTCAGCATAGAAGGCCTCCTTAACTTCGTCCTGTGCATCAAGGGTTGGTGCGTAGGCACTAATAACGGTGGCCATCTGACTGCTAGCAAGCATCAGACGTATGGTCATTAGGCGGTCGTTGATGCCAACAGGGAGTTCATGGAGGTGGTTGATGAGGCAGTTCTTAATAGCAAAACCCACACCGTGGATTCGTGGCTCACTTGCAGGCTTTCCTTTCCAGAAGAAAGTATAGCCACCTTTTTCCTCCTTCAGCTGCCCTTCATCGGCCAGTCGGGTCTCGGAGAGTGCTGCGATGTCAATTTTGAACTTCCGAAGCTCTCTGGAGATGATGGCAGTTCGCCTTTCAGGTCGATCACTGGCTTGGTTGTCCGTGAGGGTCCGCACGTTCCAGGCTCCAATGTGTAACCGTTTTCTGTGTTTCTGACCGCGTGGTGGTGATCCCTCTGGATGCGGCATTCCAGACAGGATGTTGCGAGTAAGGCTACGTTTAGGGTACCTTTTTCTAACCCCCTCCCCTACTGAGGTGAGCAGAGTGGATCCTGAATAGGGCTGCTCAGTCATGGGTGCAGCTGCCAAGAAACTCTTCTGCCTCAGTCCAAGAGATTAACGACTGAATCTGACACCCACCGCCTGTGTGCCAGGTTGTGGCTAGGGACTGCCAGACTTCACTGTCCTGCCCCCGTTACCACTTCCTGATCGCCACAGGACTTTGTCTGTCCAGGATGTAAAATGGAATAGGTTCCCTTCAGGAGGACTCCTGCGCGTGACGTCTTTTAGCGTGGGGAGACTGATGCGCCTGCAGCCACCACACGGTCCTTGGCAGAGAGGGGCCTGGATCCAATCAGAGCCGGATTAAATAAATGGACTACACTAGGCAGACTGTGATTTTTGGGCCCCCCCTCCATCGATGTTATTTATGAAATCTTAAACTTACCAAAGTTACTAATAAAACTTAATTCGCATTTTACATAGCAAAGTCATAGTCAAGTTGGTTCTTTGTATTCCAAAATAAGTCATGTGTTTTATATTAAACAGTCTATCAGACTATTTTTAGATTTTTATTATTTATACGTTGTTATACATATTACAATGCTCTATTAAATGCTATTAAATTATCCTTATCTTATCGATTGTGAGCATTTTGCAGAAAATCTTAATTAAATGTGTTGATTAAATTGAATAGTTAAATAAGAAGTCAAATCTACAAAGACCAATACAATTTGCAGTAAGACAAAGTGTGCTGTAGTATGTATGTCTGTATGTGTATATGTATGTATGTGTATGCGTATGCAGAGCCGTTTGAGAGATTTGCGAGGCCCTGTGTGAAATAGCCAGGGGGGCCCTCGCGAAATTTTTGGGTTTTTCGGGTCGGATCGGGTGTCTATATGCGCAATTTTAACTCTCCAATTAGCAAAATACTGGATACCTTCCCCTGCCTCATCATCATCCGGGCTTACCTCGACTCGGGGCCCCATGGCTGCTTGAGACCCGGGCGGATCTGTGATTTTTGTAACAAATTTATCAAACGTGCCTTTCAGAGAGGCATTAAACTCTTCCATTTTCTTTTGTTTTTTTCTTTTTTCATCCCCTGATGGAAATTTCCTGAATCTGTCTCGTTCTCTCGACATTGTGTGACAGTTTGTTCCAACTCCACCCGTCTGGATCAGACTAGCTTGTGTCCGCGCTTGGTCTGATCAGTTGTATTGAACAACAGACACGCGTCATCATTGCACATATATTTATTGATATGCACAGACTAGTACACATTTAGGTCTGTAATGGAACGTGACTGTTGATATTTATAAGGAAAAAAAAAAAAAAAATTGGGGAAAAAAAAAACGGCCCATAGCGCGCCAGGCCCCTTGGGGCGCCAGGCCCCGTGCGGTCGCACGGTTCGCACATCCCTTGCGGCGGCCCTGTGCGTATGTATGCGTATATCTATATGTATGTATACTAAATATAGTAATAATGCACATATATATATGCCTTAGGTTTTTACTGGCATGTTATCAACCATTAATATGTGTGCAGACAAAAAAAAAAAAAAAAAATTTTTTTTTTTTTTTGTCCCTCTGTCTGGCCCCCCCCCCCTGTCGGGCCCTAGGCACGTGCCTAGTCTGCCTTTGCGTTAATCCGGCTCTGGATCCAATGGCATGGAGTCCATGACGACTGGAGACCACCCTCTGTTGCAGCCTTCATCCGCCTTCAGTGCCGTTGTGACTTATAGTGTCATCCTCCGCCACTTCCACCGTTGAGGTCTTTGGACCGCACTTTGTCTGGAACCTCCCCTTCGACCTTACCGCCATGGTTGAACCTACCAGGAGCAGAAGCTCCCGACGGCATCGCTCTTAGGTTCATTGGAACACGCAAGGCTCTCCACCACGGCAAGGTGGCGGTCCATGGAGAACTCTGTCAACAGTACACTCTCAATGTCACACGGGACATTACCAGGTCAATGTAGCTCCACAACTTCAGTCTCTAGATCTTCCAGAGTCTAGTAGACTCCACTGGAGATCGGGGTCATATTGAGGATCTCAAGTCTAAAACTTCTGCTCTTAGGGACCTACTGGGCACTAAGGCGCAGGGGGTGCTGGTCAGGTCACGCTTCCAGAGTGTGGCGCTGATGGACGCACCATCCAAGTTCTTCTTCGGGCTCGAGAAGAAGAATGGACAGAGCAGGGGCCTCATGTACTAAGAGTGCGTGGATTTCAACGTGAATCCGTGAGTGGAATTGTTGCATACGCAAAAAAAATTCAGATGTACAAAACTGTGCGTACGCCCAAATCCACGCAGGTTCCTTTGAACATCACAATCAGCGTGGATTTGAGCGCACATGTGGGAGCACAACACTCCGCCCTGTCTCCTCCCTCAAATACATACATTTGAATATGATAATGAAGATAATTATCCATAAAAAAACGCTCATCTTAACAAGAAATTTGCAAAAACAGGTAAAACAAATTAAAAAAAAACATCGGCTGTGAGCTGGAGATAGTCCTGTCAAAAGTTGAGGCCTGGAAAAAATTATTTATTTGGGGCATTTCTTCCGATTTAATCCGCATTGCATTATGGGTAATGTTGTTCTTTGCTTTGTGTTGCGTTCCGTGAAGAGTTTTTATTATGATCGTACGGGTTTGTGAATGTTTATGGGCAGCGTTATGGCATCATTACACTCTGCTTTTCTTGTTTGTATTTTAAAGGGATTGTGACATGAAAAACACATTTTCCTTGATTTTTTGTGTTTTGTTGGATGTCTTGACATCAATTACACCCCAAAAAAACGAACTTTTAACATTCAGTGTATTGTGTGCTTTCTGGGATTTTCTGCACAATTATGCAAAAACGGCGCATCTGGTTGGGTGGCGGACCTATACGTATAGGTCCGCTAAATCACCACCCCCTCCACCCAGCTCCCTGTCTCCTCTCCTCTCCAGCGCACCATAAAGGCTGATTTATGGTTCCGCGTTACACCGACGCAGAGCCTACGGCGTAGGGTTACGCAGCGACGCGCACCGTACGCTGAACCCTACGGCGTAGGCTCTGCGTCGATTTAACGCGGAACCATAAATCAGGCTTAACACGGAGCTGTTTAGAGCCCCCTCTGTTCTCATCACCGGAGGACAACTGCTAAAAAGACCCGCGGCCACTGACTGGACTTAAGATAAGGGGACACTGCTGCTTCGGATGCCTTTATTTTTGTGATTGTTTGCGGTGGACTGCTTCGCCGTGCTGCTTTTCCATGCATGCTTCGCCTGTCGCTCCCGGCTTAACTCTCCAACGCCGCTGTTAGCGTATTGCTTGCGGGGAGCTACGGTGCTGCCTTCCAGTCCTCTGGTCACGGACTTCATCCCCGGGCTGTAGTCGCCCTGTCTGGGCTGTGTGTGTGGGTGTTTGTGGTTCGGTGTGCGCGCGTGTGTGTGGAGACGGCAGAAGTGTGTAGCAGTTGGGTTGGAGGAGGTTGGGAGGAGGAGCGGGGCAATGATTGACAGGAAAGGGGGAAAAGGACGCTTTTTTCACTGCGCAAAAAACACCGTCATCTCCAAGCCAGGCATGGAGTACTGGAGTGAAGTTTTTCTTGTTATACCTTTTTAGACACATTTGAGGGATATTGGCCAAGACTTTTAATAGTGTTAAAAGCATGTTAAAAATTATGTCACAATACCTTTAAGAACCGACACCAGAACCTAAATTGGTGGATGAAAAACGGCTCCTCGTTCCGCTTTATTGTCACGCGTATTATATACTGACGGATTAAGACCAATGTACACGTTTATTGGGCCCTACACATTGTGGATGTCCGTGATCTCTCTCATAAGTATAACAATGTGAACAATATACATTTATATTGAAAATATGAAGCATCACGATCTGCTTCCTCTGCTGCAGAAATAAAGACAACTTGTGCCGACGGGATTATCGAGGTGCAAACGTGAGAAATAAAGAGCAAAGTTGCTGTAACTCGGAGTGTTGCATCCGCAGGAGGCGAGACCGGTCTAGATCCCGGTCCATCACCGGAGAAACACTCTCTGGAGTCCTGCAGCATCTGCAGCTGACTCGATATCAGACTCTGAAAGTTGCCTAAACATTCAATAAAAACTTTATTCATCATTGCTGAATCACATCAGTTCGTACCAACCAACCTTTCCGTGACATCTTAGTTTTATTTTAAAAGACAACTTTACGGAACCGGTTTTTCGCAGCAAAATGTATTTTAATGTTTTTCTGTCCAGACACAGTTATGGGAGGTTTTAGGATCTGGCTTTTATCTCGAGTAGTCGTCCCATATGGTCGTCATGGCGACAGAGATGTCGGACCTGTCAGCAGCTCCAGCTGAAAGCATCATGTTGGTCTGAATCGGAGCAGCTGGGTCCAGTTCAGGGCAGAGATCCAGAAGGATCCTCTCGGTACCTAAACCAGTTGATGGTCCAGTCTTAGTCCTGGACCAGCAGATCAGTGTGATTGTTCCATCGTTGAGATCCTGCCTTTAGTTGTATGTTCAGATCATGTGGTTGATTGTGAGATTGTTGCAGTTCCACTCTTGTGTAACTTATCTGGTAATGTGGGGACTGTTGTGTCCTTCATGTGGTCGTGAACCTATTGTTGACGTCACGTTTCCTCATATTCTGCACTTCACTGCATCACCAGTGAGTGTCGCCAACGGACAAAACCTCAGAAAAGTGCGTACGCCAGCCTTGGTGTGTGCGTGAAAGAACGCAACTTTCTACGTTCAAGTCATTCTTTGTACATCCGACCGTGAGCGTAGAAAGTGCCGTACGCACGTTTTTTGTGCGACGCACTCTTAGTACATGAGGCCCCTGGTCTATTCATGCTCTGCACTCTGCTGCAAGAGAGAAACTCAGGGATGCCAACGCCATAAGGAGGCGGGCAGTGGGGTTCTACTCTGAGCTGTACAGCAGTGAATACACAGATGACAAAGAACTGTTTGGTTCTTTCTGCGACGAGTTGCCTAAAGTCCCGGATGATGTGAATGCTGGGCTGGGGGAACCTCTGGTGCTGGAGGAGCTTTTTGCAGCAATGCAGGGCATGGAGGGAGGAAAGGCTCTTGGCACTGATGGGATTCCTGCAGAGTTTTACAAAGAATTCTGGAAAGGTGAAGATCTCCTATCGGTCTTTAACGAGAATTTTAAAGACTTGTGCCTACCACTGAGCTGCAGGAGAGCGGTAATAACTCTGCTGCCAAGAAAAGGGGATCTTCAGCAGATCAAGAACTGGCGTCCAGTGTCTCTCCTCTGCACGGACTACAAGATCCTGTCCAAAGCGCTGGCTAACAGACTTAGGGAGGTGATGGACCTGGTCATCCATCAGGACCAGACGTACTGTGTGCCTGGTAGGTCCATCTTGGACAATGTGTCCTTAATTCGTGACATATTGGAGATCTCTGGTTTATTGGGCTTTAAAACTGGTCTCATTTCGTTAGACCAGGAAAAAGCTTTTGATAGGGTTGAGCACCTTTACCTTTGGAAAACAATGGAGGGTTTTGGCCTCAGCCCAGGTCTTATAGCTATGAAAGTTTTGTACCAGGACATTGAGAGTGTGCTGAAGATTAATGGTGGTCTGAGTGCCCCTTTCAAAGTGTGTAGGGGGGTGCGACAGGGCTTTTCGCTCTCAGGAATGTTGTATTGACTGGCAATTGAACCCATGTTCAAAAAAAATATTTCTAAGGTGAGGCCGTTTCTCTCTCTGGGCAACACGGAGAGACTAATGCACGCCTTTATAACAAGCAGGATAGACTACTGTAATGCTCTCCTTACTGGTCTGCCCAAGAATACCATCAACAAGCTGCAACTGGTTTAAAACGCAGCAGCAAGACTTCTGACTCAGACCAGAAGGAGAGCACACATTAGGCCCATTTTAAAAACCTTACACTGGCTACCTGTTAGTTTTCGTGTTGATTTTAAAGTTCTTTTATTAGTTTATAAAGCGCTACATGGGCTTGCGCCAGAGTATATTTCAGAGATGTTTTTATTCTATGAACCAGGAAGGCCCCTCAGATCCTCTGGCTCTTCTTTTCTAGCTGTTCCACAGAGTAGAAGTAAAAGATTTGGTGATGCTGCTTTCAACCACTATGCTCCAAAACTGTGGAACAGCCTGCCGGAGGATCTGAGAGGAGCTGGAAATGTGGACATTTTTAAACGTAGACTAAAAACTCATCTCTTTGGTCTGGCTTTTATGTAGCATCACATTTTATAGTTCTAGTTTTATTCCGTTTAAAATTTTTTAAAGGTATCCGTTTATCCGTCTATCTCTTATAATGTTTTTATTATTTTTATTGTTGTTTGTGTTTTTAGCCTTAATCCTTTAACTTTTATCTTTTTATAAATTTTATATATTTTATGTTGTATGTCAGGGTGCATTGGTCTCCCAGTTTTTATCTTTTTGGTCTCCCAGTTTTTATTTGTTTATTATGCTTATTTTTCAATCAAAATGTCAAAGCACCTTGTATTTCATGTACTTGGACGAAAGGTGCTATATAAATAAAATTTGATTGATTGATTGATTGATGTTGTGTAAAATCCGCAATGTCACTGAAGGCCTGCTTTTAAAAGATTTTAACGAGAGACACATTTTATCAGCTTATGCAGATGACGTGGTTATTTTTGTTAGAAGTCAGAGTGACATAAATAAGGTGGAGAAGACTGTTAAAGATTTTGGGGTTCTGTCAGCAGCAAAAGTAAACTGGGATAAGAGCGAGGCACTGGCTTTTGGGAAATGGGAGGGAGGCCTGCCCAGGTTACCAGGGGGGTTGAAGTGGAGAACTGACGGTCTTAAGTACCTTGGGTGTACGTCGGGAATGAGAGAATTGTTCAGAAAAATTGGGAGGGTGTAGTAGAGAAAATGGAAGGGAAACTTAACAAATGGAAATGGCTGAAGCCACACATGTCCTACAGAGGCAGATCACTGGTAGTGAACAATTTGGTGGCTTCTGCTCTGTGGCATGGACTGGCCTGTATGGAGCCCCCTAAAGGCCTGACACAAAAGTTACAGGGCACTTTAGTTAACTTATTCTAGGACAAGCTGCATTGGGTCCCACAAAGTGTTTTGTTTTTACCAAGGGAGGAGGGGGGACAAGGACTAATAAATATGGAGAGTAGAGTGGCCATTTTTAGAATACAGTTCGTACAGAGATACCTCATAGGACCAAGAGATGTTGTTTGGAGGGAGGTGGCTAGCAGCATATTGAGGAGGACAGATGGCCTGGGTCTTGACACTGCACTGTTTTTAATGGGTTCTAAGTCTTTGAATGTATGTGTTTTACCTCCTTTTTATCAGCCACTTTTTAAAACATGGCACCTTTTTAAATGGAATAGAATGGAACCTACAAGCTCACTGCATTGGCTTTTGGAGGAGCCTCTTATCAATGGGACATCTGGACATCCAGGACAGCACAACACCAGGTCTCACCGACATGCTCTGCACCTCGGGGGCTGTCAGTCGTGGAGGTGGCTGGTCCTAGACTGACAGATGCCCCGGCTATGGCAGCTTTCCTCGGACTGAGGTCTATTCGACAGACCAGGAACATCTTAAACATGTGGGCTGAGAGACTGACAGCGGACGAGACACAGATGCTGTGGGATTATGGGGATGGAGTGGACTTTCCAGAGGAAGACGATCCCTTTCCGGAGTTGGGCTTCGCTCCGGTTTTAGATGGACTTTCAGGTGCCTTTTTTAACAACGAGGATTACGTCTTTGTGGATTTTTACACTGTGACTGGTAAACAAGTCTACAAGCGGTGCATAAAAGCACTGAACAAAAACAAACTGAATGGGAGATCTGACACTGTGTGGAGAAAGACACTGGGGGTGGACTGTGGGGTAAAACCGGCTTGGAGGGTTTTATACAAACCACCTCTGAAAAGAAGGACTGGGGACCTCCAGTGGAGGGGTACTACATGGAGTCATTGCAGTGAACAGTTTTATCTCTGTGATTAATCCCACTGTTTCCCACAAAGGTCTGTTTTGTGCTGAGGTTGAAACGTCGTGTTTCACTGTTTTTATGGATGCAGTAGACTTTTTAACCTGTTCACTGTATTTGCAACTGTTTTTAATCTGTTTGGGGTGAAGTGGTCGAAAGCTGCTTTCATCTTAGTTGCTGGCTACAGGAAGTCAGACTCCTCTAAGTGGCAGCTATTGAACCTGCTGACAGGCGAGGCCAAAATGGCAATTTATTGCAGCAGGAGAAACAGGGTGGAGAACAGGTCAAGACAGGAAGCGTTACCTGTTTTTATGTCGAGTCTAAAAGCCAGAGTCTGGGTCGATTTTAGATTTTTTAAGGTAATGAGCAATATGGAGGATTTTATAATGAGGTGGTGCTATAAAGATATTATTTGTTCTGTGGTTGATGATGAGCTGGTTTTTAATACTTAATGATGTGTTGGCCTAAAGTTTTTTGAGCTTCGTATTTTGTTGTGTTGTATAGTTTTTAGGCAGCTTTTAGGCAGCACGGTGGCTTAGTGGTTAGCACTGTTGCCTCACAGCAAGAAGGTCCCCGGTTCGACTCCCAGGCCCGGCAGGGGCCTTTCTGTGTGGAGTTTGCATGTTCTCCCCGTGCTTGCGTGGGTTTTCTCCGGGTACTCCGGCTTCCTCCCACAGTCCAAAAACATGCACGCTAGGTTAATTGATGATTCTAAAAAATTGTCCGTAGGTGTGAGCGTGAGTGTGATTGTGAGCATGGTTTGTGTGTTTCTATTACCCCTTTTACACCAAGCTGGTTCCAGGGCTGGTGCTAGTGCTGGAGCTAGAGCCGGTTCGCGGTTGGTTCTTAAGTTAGAACCGTTTGCTTCTACACAGCTGGTGTTGGCCTGGAGCTGGCCAGAGAGACACGTCATCACGTCACCACGCCCCCTCGTTTTCATCCCCACCCTGATCAGGAAGCTGTGAGCCAAAAGCCGTTTTAATTTCAGCTGTAGCGCTGTCAATATGGCACTTTATTAAGTTTTAATATTTTTTCAGGTAAAGTAACCTTTAAGATCCCCAACCTGGGCTCAGTTTATCCAAATAACGCCTGTTAGGAAATTTGACCCGATGTTTTCGGAGATGAATTTCTGGCTGACTGCCGGCTCCGGAGCTGATTTATGGTTCCGCGTTAAATCGACGCAGAGCCTACGGCGTAGGGTACGGCGTACGGCGCCCGTCGCCGCATAACCTACGCCGTAGGCTCTGCGTCGATCGTCACACCATATGAGGAAGCTGAGAGCCAAACGCTGTTTTAATTTCAGCTGTAGCGCTGTTAATATGGCACTTTATTAAGTTTTAATATTTTTTTCAGGTAAAGTAACCTTTAAGATCCCCAACCTGGGATCAGTTTATCCAAATAACGCCTGTTAAGAAATTTGAGCCGGCAGCTCCTCTCCTCTCCTCTCCTCTCCTCAGGAGCTCCTCTCCTCCTCCGTAACATACGCCGTAGGCTCTGCGTTGGTGTAACGTGGAACCAGAACCGCGGGCTGGGAGGCGTCCCCGCGGGCCAGGATTTTTTATTAAATAAATGGTTGGAGCTGCCGCTGCATCGGCGGGCTCCGCAGCCTCGCGTCCAAGCGTCCCAAGGCTGGAACGCTCCCCCACGGGCTCGGACGCGAGGCTGCGCCGCTGCATCGGCGGCACGGCGCCCGCAGACGTTACTGTTGGTGGATTGTACCGTAGACCACTGCTGCTTCTGTTTTACATCCATTATTAAATAAATGGATGTAATAATAAAAGAGTCTGCTAACTTAACCGCCTTCTTCAATGCTACGTTGTTTAAAAACGGCGCGCTTCCACGTTTATTCTGCTTTGGTTGTTCAGTAACCCCGCCCCCAGCCCCCGACGTAAAGCGGTTCTTTGAGCTGGCCCAGCAGCTCAAAGGGGCTGGCGTAGCACCCGTTTTGAGAGCCAGGAGCCGGAGCTTAGGCTGTGTAAAACCAAAGAACTGGTGCTAAGTCTGGCTCTAGCCCAGAACCAGCCCTGGAACCAGCTTGGTGTAAAAGGGGTATATGTGGCCCTGTGATGGACTGGTGACCTGTCCAGGGTGTAACCCCTGCCTCTCACCTAAAATGAGCTGGGATAGGCTCCAGCAGACCCCCGTGACCCCGCAAGGGATAAAGCGGGTAAGATAATGAATGAATGAATGAATGAATGAATGAATGAATGAATGAATGAATGAATGAATGTATAGTTTTTATTTTGTGAGAGCTTCAATGATTTTAAAATAAAGGTTTTTTAAAAATAAAAAAAAATATCTCTCTCTCTCTCACAGTAACTCACACAAAAGCAGGGCAAAAATCTGTGGAGCAACTCAATCAGAAGAGCCTGACAAAAAATAGAAAGGAAAAAGGCAAATGCTCACAGAAACTTCACTTTCATGCTCACCATGAGGCTGCCCACATGCTGATGTTGGCAGGTACAGCTGACTTTCATGGTAATGTCACAAGGTTTGCAGATACACCTACTGCTGATACAGGCAGAAAGATATTGCGGGGGGGTCTAAATGAAAAGCTATGAGATAGTTCTTCCATGGGAGAACATAAAATGTCTGAGGAAACTGCAATGATGAGCTCCTGGGCTGGAGAAAACATTGTGTGATCAATAATTCTTTAACTTTCTTCTTCCAACTTTCTTCTGTCCTGCATATGTGGCTGCTTTCTGGTAGTTCAAAAAACCTGATTGGACAAGTTGTCATTTTGAAGTAATGGCTCTAAAAGAAACAGTTCCTCCTCCTCGTTATTGTTTTCAAGCGTATAAAAGGACTAAAGAGCTACTTAAAGAGATTAAATTATCAGGCCTCGTTGATGGGAGTAAAATGTTCAGTGCCTCCCTGACTGAACATTCATCTGTGTAGTTGCTGCATAAACAGTGACGTAGACCAAAAAAGCCTAAACTCTCCACGGAAAATTTTGTCTGACTAAATTTAAATGGATCCATTCATTAAACTGTATTTTACAGAACAAAAGAAAAGTATCAAATGTGAAAATGTTGATATCTTCAGCTTCCAAAACCTTTAGCAACAATCTCTGCAGCTCCTAACGAAACTTTTGCATCTGCCAACAGGTATTTTGGTCGGCTCAGCTGATTTTATTTATTTTTTTTACATCAGTCATTCTTGGGTGCTTTTACTGTAGCTGTATATTCTTTGGCCGTTATCCTGTTGGAGGACTCGAGAACTCAGGCTGAGCTTCCCAACACTGACGAGTGCATTTCCCCACGTGGTCCCACTCTCCACTCCGATCCATGTTTCCATGTGCATGCATTCTTCCCTTTAAAATCTTGTTTGTTTGGCCTCTGTTCTGTGAGCACAGACAGGAGATGACTTTCCAAAAACCTAGATTTTCTTCTCATTAGATGAAAGGCTACCAACCCCAACATTTTATGACTTGCGATGCCATTTTGCATTTTCACAAATTTAATTCTGTTTTCTGAGTTTTTCTTGTCAGTTTTTGTGGGTTTTGTTCTATCAAGCTCATTGTCACTTGACAGGATGGCTCAAACAGTGACGCACCTTGACTTTGGAGTTCACTATGTCTTTCTTTCTTTGGCAAGAATCCAAGCTCTCCTTCTGATCGACCTGGGGTTGGATTTCATCTTGTGGCCACATTCAGTGGTTGACTACAGTCCTGTGAAGCCAATATTACTCAGTAACATCTGAAATTATAGTCACAATGAAACAAAACTGCCTTCAGCATGAATATTTATAAGTCTTTTATCACTCCTCCTTTACTCCCCCTCGCCCATGCTCAGAGTGTGCACACATTGAGACCAACCCACACGGTGGCAGTTTTTCTGTTTTTCAATGTCCTGAATTGCTGATAAGTGATAATGAGGACACCTGTGATTCTAATTAAGATTGAACATATGGTAGAACAACAATGTGATGATTTATGATTACCTTATGGGCGACTAACAACTCTGTCCAGACTATTTTAGAATATCTTTGTTTTGAAAAATCTTCTTATCAGAATTTTAGATGTATACTACTGTACATTGAAAAATAAAGTCATGGAGGTAAACATGAGACAACTGCTTTACAGTTCATCACTTTCCAGGAAGAATGAAGCGTTGTGCTCCAATGGATTGTACAGTAAGTGATCCAACAGATTTGTCAGCATTACGAATGTATAAATAATTTATCTATGTTCATTTATTATTCCATAACACCTATTGTAGCATATGGACCAGCATAAATAGCACATTTTACATCAAATGTATTGGCTGATAATTGAAAGTAAGCTTTAACCATATTCTTATTATTATGAAAAATATAACTAAGAACATCCATCCATTAACTTCGTCTGCTTCTTCCTATTCAGTTTCAAGGGGGCTGGCTGGAGCATACCTCAGCTTTCTTTGGTGTGTCCATGTTCAAATGTGCTCATCACTCAGAGGAGAGGACAGACTTATGAACAACTCCCTGCATAAAATTATGAAATGCTTTCCTGCAGTCAACACCATCAGCTACTTATGAACCAAATTGTACTAAGGTGTGGATATCCCATAATGTGCAAACTCATAAAAATATGCAAGTTTGATCATCTCATCAATCACTATCACAAAAAAGCAATCAGCTGCAGCCCGTCGGTGATGAGCGGAGTAAAGCACAGTTGCCAATGTCGTCTATCCGTTTGGATGTGTTGATGAAGTTGCAGATTCCTGTCAAAAACCTGACACTGTTTTTTTAATTATTTTCACTTTTATTTTTTGATTGAAGCGTGGGTAAGACAGAATCCGAAATCAGAAAATTCAAACAAAGTGAAAGAAATTACAGAGAAAACCTAAGATGACTACATGTGTTTTGGGTGGGAATTTAGTAATATTAAGGAGGTGAAACAAATCAAACAAAAGCCGGGATTACGGGTTATTGTGATCTTGAGTCCTTGTTAATGAGTGACAGAAGACCGGAGCAGGAGATTGACAGGTGCATCAGTGTGGCTGAGCTTTCTCCCCAAGGTGGCTGGATACTTCTTTGGATATGAGAAGTTCAGTCATCCAGGAGGGACTTGGAATAGAGCCGCTGCTCCTCTGCAGTGAGAGGAGAAGTTGACCGACAGAGGTCATTCACATTTCTCTGATGGTGTTGTGCAAGATGGCATATTTAGATTTTAATTGCGATAAAACCAAATGTTTAAAAGGAGGATTGAAAACTTAGACTATGTTACGCGCATCTTTCGTCATGATTGCTCTGTAAGGGCTCCACTGATGTCTTTAAATAGAGTCCTACCGGGACGCCCAATGCCCACAGATGGCATTTATTCTTCTGAAGTTAAAAAATGCCTGCAGCTTCTCCCATTTATATTGCTTGATCAGATATATTTCAGATATATTGTGTTTTGTTCACAGTCAGTGTTCCTACCCAATATGAATCGCTCTTTTGAACATTTCCCAAACTACCATCGACTTCATAGAGACTGTGGAAGATTGATATATACCTGGTTGTGCGCTTTATAAAGAAAATTAAACAACTTTAGGCTACTTGTAATTAAGCTATTCATTTTGTGCTGTATGTTCTTTCATATATTAAATGTTGTTACTGGAACACTGAAAATGCCATTTCCTCTCCTGCTTCCACAGCTGATCCTGTTGCTGACAGACAGCAGACCTTCAGTGCTGTAAATAGTTTACCCCCGGGCTGCATGATTCACAGAAGGCAGTGACTCACATCAGGTAGTGACACTCAGACCTCTGTGTAAGGTTGCCGCCTCCCAAGCAGAAAAATATAGGACACGGCCTGCAGCAGATTTTTTTTCCCCGACTTTTTCTTTAAATTGGTGAAAATGGAGCTGCAGATTCCTTAGTATACATACTTGCCTGCACCCTAGTTCAAAGTTCAAAGTCCTTTATTGTCAAGTGCACAACAAGCTACAAAGGCATTTGCCGATGAAAAACTTGTGTCACAGACTCCCTTCAAGGATTTAAAAAAGTCTCTAACACACACACACACACATAGACATACACACTGGCTTGTTCACCTGCATGCTGGCTCTCTAGTTTTTGGGTTTAGGTAGCGGTAGCGATAGCTTAGCTCAGACTGCGACGATCAGATCTCAAGATTTAGGTCGATTGCTGTTATTGTTTTGGCTGGCTCCGTGCCGGTTTCGTGCTTTGTTTGTGGTTTTTTGTTGCAGATTTCCAGTGCTTGGCGTGTCTCCGTGTGTTCCTGCTTCCTGGATTGGCAGTGGATGTCGTCAGCCCCCCAAAAAAAAATTAAATAAAAAAAAATAAAAAACACTGGGTTTGTATGTGTATATTTATGTATGTGTACGCATATGTGTGCGTATATATATGTATATATATATATATTAAATATAGTACTAATGCACATATATATACTTTTGGTTTCTACCGTCATGGTATCAATCATTAATATGTGTGCAGACAAGGTAAAAAAATAAAAAAATAAAAAAATAAAAAAATAAAAAATAAAAAAGTCTCTAATAATAATCATAAAGAATCAACAACAGAATGCTAACAGAAACTAGCGAGTAGTAAGGCAAGGCAAGTTCATTTGTATAGCACAATTTAACAATGAGATGATTCAAAAAGACATGAAAACATCACATAGTATAAATAAAAAGAATGATTTAAAATGTAAACAAAAAATACATAAATAAGAACAATAGATAAAATCAGTAGTTAAAACAGGATTAAGTCTGAAGATTCTTGATGTAATAACTCAAATGTATTAAAGTTACTGCCACATACAGTCTATGATCACGTCCGCTGAATCACTGGTATTCTGTCTGAAATCCAGCATTTAGTCTATGACCACAATTTGACCTGATATGGTGGAGCATGAAGATAGGAACATGTCATGCTGTACCTGTTATTTGGTACATCCACCTCTGGATGGGCCATTGGGAATACTGTAATATTTCCATGTGGCCTGACCTGCTGACAGGAATTTATTTCATTTACCCAGTTTCTTTCTCCCTCTTTTTCCTTCAATACAGCATTGTGTGTTGACTGACAACCACGGACGGCAATCGACACAGTAACAAATTCATGCAGTATATACGTACTGTCTGACCACATGTGTGCAGCCTGAAAGGTGGAGCAAAAACTGTGTACACCTCACACACATCCCCATGAGAGAAGATGAACGGTGGAGTTCTGGCAGAGAACAACAGAGAGGTGGAACGAACAAGGAAAGAAAAACAACAACAAAACAAGGGATTTGCTGGTGATGCTGCCAAGCAAGTTTCATACAAATTTTATCAGCAGCACCTGGTCAGCCAATTTATACAAGATGTACAATAATAAAAAGCAACAAGCTTGCTATGTTGAAAGTAGCAGTTTATAAGGACTGAAATCTGAAAATGGTCAACAGGAATAATAGTGCAAAGTTCATTTCCATGAGCCTTGTAAATTACTTAACCTTAATATTATGATTTTTGGTGAGGAGAAAGATAAAAAGCAAGAGCATAGTCCTGTGAAATGTTTTTACCACCTCTTTTAACTTTCTCCAGCTGAATACAATAAATCCAACATGATCATCATTGGTCCCAAATCGCTCAGCAGAACCACTGACAACTTCTCCCTCTCCATTGATAACTCCACCCTGTCCCCCTCCCGGCACATCCGCAACCTTGGATCATGTCCGATAGGAACCTCTCCTTTGAGCAACACATCAACCACATCACTAAATCTGCCTTCTTCGATTCTCAAAAATATAGCACGTCTACGCCCTTCACTCACCTTCTCTGCTGCTGAAACACTTATCCAGGCCCTCATCACTTCCAGACTTGACTACTGCAATAGCCGTCTTTATGGTACATCATCCAAAGTCCTCAATAAACTTCAGTACATCCAGAACTCTGCTGCCCACCTACTCACCCGCACCCACATCCGCTCCCGTGACCTCTGTCCTGGCTCCCTGTTCCACAACGCATCCAATTCAAAGTCCTTCTCCTCACCCACAAAGCCCTCCACAACCAGGCTCCCTCCTACCTCACTGACCTGCCCCCCCATTACGCCTCCGCTCATTCGACACCAACCTCCTATCGTCCCGTACCCGTACACCTGCAAGCACCGAACCTGGCGAGACAGAGCCTTCTCAGTCGCCGCCCCTCTTCTCTGGAACTCTCCCAAAATACATCCGATTGCACCATCTGTCCACTTTCAAAACTTCACTAAAAACCCACCTTTTTAAAACTGCTTTTATATAAATGACTCTGTACGCCCTATCATCTCCTCTTATTCTAATCCTGCTAACCTGATTTTAATATTTGTGTGTAAAGTGTCTTTGTGTACCCTTTTACACAAAGACATCTATATAGATAAAATGTATTATTTATCATTATTATTATTCAATGTATTTTAACCCAGTGTTTTTTGTGGTCATGTCGGTAATACTAAGCACACCCATGATTCACTACCTCGTAGATGCAACTTTAGCTACAATACATTGAAGTAGTTCCTGACTTTATCAGTCTTTCACAATGTTTTGGAGGAATTTTGGCCTAATCTTTTTCTTTTTACATCATTAAGCTTATTGACATTTTTGGGCTTCAACTTATACACAATCTTTCCAAAGAATACTCCAGTGTTAAAACAACCCTACAGGCTTATTATTGGATAGTAAGGACCCTTGTTGGGGACCAAAGGCACGCCAATCAAAGCAGTTTTGAGTTTGAACAGGAATATGTTTTTGCAGTATAACGGCCATTGATGATTCTACATGCAGTAATGGCAATATATCAAAATAAAAATTGTATTTTAAGCCTCTGATGGGACACTAAAATGTCATTCCACTTAATTGATAGAGTAGGGCCCCTAAAGACAAATTAAGAGAGAAATTAAGATTTTGACTTTGTATCTGTTGTTTATTTTTTCTTTATTTTCTTTGGCGGGGGCTATACTGGAACGTATTTCATTGCGTCAGGACGTTGGTTCAATGACCAATAAAGAATCTTGAATCTTGGAATAGTGTATTTTGAAAAGACTCTTTGTATAGGCATCTCTGTCCAATCTTATAGCAAACTACTAGTTATTAAAGGCAATATGAGAAGAGTGCTCTCCTTCCCTCAAATTGCACTACACTGTAGTCCTCATATTTCAGATGAAATAGGAAGGTGTTGATGAAGATTTGCTGATGTGCTTCATATCAGTGCCACGCTACATTCTCCAGTTTCAACACTGATTCAATAATTTCAAAGTGCCCAGATGATGAGATGGTGTAACCATTTCTGAAAACTGTCATCGTATGAAATGGTTCGGGTTGACTTCTGCACACAATATAACAGGCTGACTTCTTTATTCTCGAGTTAGTACAACATTTGATATTATCATGTCATATCATACCTGGGAAGCCATTAAATGTCAAAATAGATCTGGAATTACTGCTGATTACCAAGTGGAGATGTCAGATAGGACCCAAATGCAGGTGACTGGGAAGACAGGAGCCACTTTAATGAAAGCAAACACACATGTACAAGCACCCACATACAGACACACACGTCAAACATGTCTAATGCAAATGAATATACAACTATAATTTACATTTACATGCTGCCATGCATATACCGGTATTGGCGAAGGATGTAGTGTAGTTTGTGCTGAATGCTAATCTGAATCTAGTCAGCATGTTTATTTTCATTCAATTCAATTTTATTCATATAGTATTGCTTGCCTTACAAATTGTCCCTTGGCACTTTTCAGACACACTGAACATGACCCCCGAGCAAATATTATTCATACTAGTATCGAAATAAACATTTCACCGCGCACCTGGTGGTGTTATATGTAAAATAAGGAGAAGAATAATAAGCATCTCCAGCAAATGCCTTATATTCTTTTTTTGTCTCCCCCTTTCTGGGTAATCAGTGGTGGAAGGTGGTAGGTAAACAAGAGGGTCTCAGATAAATATGTAAACCTTGGAAGTTAACCTCATAAGTTATGACTGTTTGGGTTATTTCTTTTTCTTTTACTCAACAGTACCAGTGTTGGGCTCATCAACACATCATCACAGGATACATTTCTCTTGATTGGTTAATAGACAAAATCCCCCTACAACATGATCATTGCTGATTGTCAGGAATTTTTTCTATCTTAGGTTGCAAGGCCATGAAGATCATCTTTGAAACTCTCTCACTGTCCTATGTAGGACTACTATTTGCAACCACAATAAAATATGTCACCACAGTTCTTTTGTTTAATCCAAGACAGCCAAAAGCTACAGTGTATAACACGCTTTACTTGAAGGATAACAAAAGTCACATTTACACTTCAACCTGAAATGATGTGTCACTTTGTTTTTATCTCACACCTATTAACTGCATACTTCAGTTTTAGCGGGTAATGTATGCACACACTGTCACCCGTTTTAGATAACAACCCATGAGAGGCGAATTATCACAGCTGCTCAGCTTGCAGGACAAACATGGCTGTTTGTTTGCTATAGAGATGTGTTTGTTTGCAGTATTGGGTCATTACCTCAGGAGTTCAAAAATGGAAGAGGATGACCTTTCAGTAAACTTTTCATGGTGGTGTGTGCCATTCAAGAGCAACATTGCTTCAACTATTGATAATAATAATAACAATAATACATTTTATTTGTTAGGTGCTTTTCGTGGCACTCAAGGTCGCCGTGCAACAATCAAAGTATTAAAACACACAATATAAATAACAGAGAACAGCAGAGTTTGCAGCAGAACATAAAAAACAGTTATAGAAATGCAGAAACGCACGAACAGAGAGGAAAACAGCAGATGTTGGTTCACTGCTCTGGGAGGTGGTCAGAGTTGCCAACTTCCTTCTGAAGCTCTGCTTGAGGTTCTCCCGGAGGGTGTGCCAGAACAGATCCCACCCACCAGCGCCCAGGACACGGCGTGCACCAGGCAGTGGCCGTCTCCATCCACGTGGACCGGGATCAGACACTCCCTGAAGCCGTTGGCCCGCTTGACCTCCTCCAGGGTGTCGTGCAGGTATGCCAGGCTGCCAGACCGGTCCCTCCCGTAACCCATGGTGGTCACGTGTCCGGCTCGATCAGGAAGGCTCTGTCTCCCAGCAGCGCGCAGTCAAACATCTCCCCCTGGTTCATGTCCCGCAGCAGCCCGGCCCCGCTGCTCCGCCTGTCCATGCACCTGGCGAGCACCGGCAGCAGCAGCTCGCAGTGGCAGCTGGACAGCCCCTCACCTCCACCAGCTCCGTGCCCCTCCGCGGAGCCCCGGCCACGCGGGGCCCCGGTCACGCCGAGCAGGGCGCTCCATAGCAGGTTGTGCAGCAACACATCTGGGTCCGTCACCTCCTCCACGTGCAGCAGGCTGCACTGCTCGTGGCGTTGGCCGCACTCGGTGCACTCGACAGTACATCGAGTGCACTTCATGGGTGCTCTAAAATATGCATTAAATATTCATAGGTGTTGCTGCTGCTCCTTCGTTGCTGGGAGATGCTGCCCACCCTCCCTATATATATATATTAGTGTTGTCAAGCAATTAAAACAATTGAGCAATTAATGACTGTAATAACTGATATTTATATGTACTTAATTTCTACGCTGGGGAAATACACGAAGCAAAGTTTGAAGGCATACAAAAGTCTTGACGCTTGGTCCTACTTCAAGGCAGGATTTGTTGGCAAAATGAAAGTGATGAGCACACCGAACTTTATTTTTTGACCGTTTAACGTTAGCTACCCGAAAATCCAACATTACCTGATACAAAATGGGAACCGCAAATCCACGTTTCGGTGCTGGAATCCAGTTGTTTCTGCGATTTGCAGCGATCCATTTGTCTCTCTTAAGCTTATTTTTCGGCAGTCTGTAAAACGATAACTCCGATTTCTTGCTAAATCTATGAGTACAGTCGATCGCACAACAGCTCTTTTCCATTTTAGATGTTTTCGAGTTGCTCAAACTGAAAGTTTATGCTGCCACTCAGTCTTTCTGCCACTCAGTGGGCGTAACCCACTGTGAAATTGCATCTGTGACGTCATGCGCATTCCCTTTATAAATGCTGTGGACTTCCCCATTTAGTATCTTTTACGTTTGAGAAGCAACATGCCTCGCAAGAGTATTTCTGGTGGAAACGCAGATCTACGACTACGATAAAACAACTTTGAACTTTAGATTGCACGTTGATTACTGAAGTGGCTGAAAGCATTAATCTGAGAGAATTAATCTGAGGGGTTTTTGTGCCTTTCCAACTACGACTGTCTGTCCGACATCCCCGAAGAACTTTACAGACTTCAATGAGAGGATTAAGGGTCCAATGCACAAAATGAGCAGGAGGAAACCTGTTTGCTGGGAACAGAAATCATGGAATTGGATGACCAAAGAAGACACCTGGATTCCATACGGCAAAATCTGGATCTTAAAAAAACGGAAATTAAACTAATTAGGAAGGAAATGGAGAAAGTCCTGAAAAAAATTGAACTTGAACTAAGAAATGTCAGTGACATTAAAATGTCAGTGACATTAAAATGAAACTGGAGGAAGACCGGAAGGAACACGAGGGAGAGATGAAAAAGCTGCAGCAGAGGTCCACTGATGTGAATGAAGAATACAAGTCACTTGAAGAGACAAAAAGAGATATTGAACGAATGAAACTAGAAAATGAGAAAGAGAAAGCTGACTTGATGGAGCAGAAGGAGGAGTTGGACCTTGAAAAAAGATAAGTCTCTGACATCAAACTGAAACTGCAGGAAGAACGTGAAGAATTTCAGGGAGAGGTGAAAAAGCTGCAGCAGCGGTGAATCAATTTAGAGGAGGAAAAGAAACAATTTGAAGAGAAGAAAAACTTTGCGTTGGAGAAAACTCTAATGGAGCAATCCAACGAGGAGGAACTGAAACAGGAACTAATAGAAGAATACAAACGTCTGCAGCAACAGGTGGAAAATATGGAGAATGACAGAAAAGAAATGGAAGAGCTGAAGGAAGAACTGCAACTTGAGAAAAGACAAATAAATGAAACAAATATTAAAATGGAGGAATGTCTCCAACAAATGCAGACAGAAGAGGAACAGATCCTGCGGGAGAAAAACATTTTGCAGGAAGATAATAAACGACTTAAAGAGAGTTGGGAAGAGTTGAGAGAACAAAAGTCAGAACTCAGAGACATCAAAATAAGTGCGGTGAAAATACG
This sequence comes from Cololabis saira, assembly GCF_033807715.1. Classification (NCBI taxonomy): domain Eukaryota; kingdom Metazoa; phylum Chordata; class Actinopteri; order Beloniformes; family Belonidae; genus Cololabis; species Cololabis saira. The sequence goes on along the minus strand of NC_084588.1, from coordinate 15,974,826 downwards.
TGAAGAACTTGAAGCAGAGAAGGCATATCTGACGGAGCAGTCCTTCCACTTAGTCGAGACACTGGAGCAGGTCATAGATACAATGAAAGCCTTGGAAAAAGAGAAATCTGCATTGAAGCGATCAAAGGTAAAACTGAGGAAAATGAAGGGACAGTTCAAATGTAAAAACAATATTCTGCATTATCAACTAATGCAATTCAATAAAGAAAGAAGCCATCTGGCGAAGGAAACGAGGGATAGGCCTATTCAAGAAAACCGGATCTTTTTAGAAGAGGAGATGAAAATGGTGCATGAGTCAAACATCTTTACAAATTTCTTCAAAAGCAGTGAATCAGACAAATAGTTCCCTCTTTTATGCAACATATATCCCTCCACCCTCCCATAAACCCCACACCAAAATAAAAACTTGAAAATAAATTTAAAAAATCCAGGGCACCATGGAGGTTTCAGTGATCAGCACTGCAGCCTCACAGTCCACCTGTAGGAGTCAGGTGTTCTCCCCATGTTGAGTGGGTTTCTTCCGGACACTCCGGTTTCCTCCCACATCCCCCAACACCAACTAGCTAGGTCAGCTGGGAAATCTAAATGTTCTCCAATAAGTTATAAACCAATTAAAGGAGCTTGAGGCCGGATTGTGGCAAGATTTATGAAAAAAATCTGTATACGTTTTAAGTTTTCTAGTAATAATGTCAGATGAAGCGTTCCAAACCCAAAAGAATGAGCCCTCTAGTGTGTCTCTCCTTTGCCTTGAACAGGCTGTGTGCTGCAAAATGTGCTGCAATTCGGTCCCGAATTTCCCGTGCTGGGCTGCGGGTGTGACGTCACATGACGCTGCATGCGCGTTCTCCCCGTTCTCCCGTGCCGGCTTCACTGTTGGCTGCAGTACCCCCAACAGCCGTCGTGGTGAAGGGTGGCGCTAGAGAGTCTCATTTCTTAAAAGGAGCCTCATGCTCCAACAAATATTTAACATTTACTTATTATTAAATATTATTAAAAACAAGAACAAATAAACAAATGAAATAAAAACAAAGAAAATCAAAAAACAACAACAAAAAACAAACAATAAAAAAAATGATGATAAGATGATGCTGATAAGAAAACAGTTTGAAGATCTAGATGAATGAATATAGAGCTTTGACAGTCAATATGAGATGATTGTATGCTTCTGGGCTATAGCTGATTGCAGATCTTCTATTTTCTCTCTTTTTAATATTTTTAAACAAACACCAGTCAGCATCTATAGAATTCTTTTGAAATGAAAAATTCTACTGATATTTGCATGATGATAACTTGAAATTCAGTGACTTGCCAGTATTCTGTGTTAATTCACACAACTGTAAGATTAACATTGAGACATTAATTCTCTACAATCCCTCAAAAAACTGTATTAAAGAAAGTTATGTGTACTGTAGCCTATATTAGTTGCAACCTAAAGTTTATACAGTTTAAAAAATGGGTAAACTTTGTTTACTTTGCTTATTTCGATGTCAGGAAATAAGATGTGGAAAAGTTTCTTGTTTTACTTGTCAGAATATTGCAATTTCCTTCATTTGTTTAAAGTATTTTTTTCAAAGTCAGAAATTTGCATAAAATAAGTTAACCATGGTTTTAAATAGCATGGAGAGTCCCACATGATGTTTTGGATATTAGAATATTCTGATAAAGTAAATGCAATGGGAGGGAAAATAATCTATCAAAACACAAGAAAACAACTGATTATTGGTCTGGTTCGGCTCTGGGTACAATCTCAAGATGCCTGAAGGTCCCACGTTAATTTGTTCATGCAATAAAAAAGGAGTATAAACAGCATACAGCTATCATACTGCGCAGACAGGATATGACTTTTGTGTTCCGGAGATGAACGTGCTTCAATAAGAAATATGCAAATGAACCTCAGAACAATAACAAAAGACCCTATAAAGGTGCTGTATGAAATTAAAAACAAAGTATCATTATCCACAGTAAAATGCATTCTGTAACACAATGGAGTGACAATCCACATTGAGTGACAAAAAGGCCAGATTAAAGTTTGCTTCTGAACATGGGGACAAAGACCTTCGTTTTTGAGAAATGTCTGGCAGTGTGGTGAGATTTAAAATCATTAATTGGCATTTCTACTCCAATGCATGACATGTCCGAAAAATAATGAGCACTTGAGATCTGGAAAGAACAACTTTTTATCCAAAATCAAGATAGTAAAGTAATCAGAAATTCTTTAAATCAAAGTTTGGGGGGGGAGGGGGGGATCAGGCAAAATAGCCATTTTACACGTCAGTCTTTTTTATTGTTGATGCATGCAGAGGACTGCCTAAATTGAAAGTCTGCAGGTTGCTTTTGTTGCCTGCTGAAATATGACACTGTTGACTGAGCAGGGAAAGCGATACCACAGATGCAGCTTTCACACAATTTTTTTCTTTACCCGTTATTCTGCAGGAAGTGTCACAGAGAGGAAATTAGTAAATTTGTCTTATCTCACCATTATGCCTAATTGGTTGTTGCTGATAGTGTGTTCACACAGAAAAATTGAGTCCAACAACTTGAATTTGTAAGTATTTTTGCATGTGCATCAGTTACAAACCTAAGACTTCAGAATACATAAGCGGAGAAGTTTATGTTCCCGTTTAGGGTTGCCACCTTTCAGAAATAGAAATAAGGGACGCCCTGATTTCAGCAGCGCAGGAGCCAAAAAAAAAGCACCAAAACTTCTAAACTGAATAAAAATGTGTTTATTTTATATGAAAAAACTAAATGCTTTGATTTAAAGTTTAAAGTGCTTTAATAGCATTGAACTTGCATGACTGTACAGACAGACAACCATACTAGCAACTGAAATATCCTCCTATGCTACGTATGTCCACATCAGCCCAGATGTATAATATAGCCTACAGGTGAAGAATATGGTGTAAAAGTTAATTTATTTCAATAATTCAACTAGAATATGGTGTAAAAGTTAATTTATTTCAATAATTCAACTAGAATATGGTGTAAAAGTTAATTTATTTCAATAATTCAACTAGAATATGGTGTAAAAGTTAACTTATTTCAATAATTCAACTAGAATATGGTGTAAAAGTTAATTTATTTCAATAATTCAACTAGAATATGGTGTAAAAGTTAATTTATTTCAATAATTCAACTAGAATATGGTGTAAAAGTTAATTTATTTCAATAATTCAACTAGAATATGGTGTAAAAGTTAATTTATTTCAATAATTCAACTAGAATATGGTGTAAAAGTTAATTTATTTCAATAATTCAACTAGAATATGGTGTAAAAGTTAACTTATTTCAATAATTCAACTAGAATATGGTGTAAAAGTTAATTTATTTCAATAATTCAACTAGAATATGGTGTAAATGTTCATTTATTTCAATAATTCAACTAGAATATGGTGTAAAAGTTAATGAAAATACGGTACAAATCGTGTCCCGTATTAGTTCAATACGGGACGCAACATTTTTTTCTCAAATAAAGGACAATTCCGTATTCTACGGGACGGGTGGCAACCCTATTCATGTTCCATGTTTCAAAAATAGCCACCCCAATCATACATTTCTGATAAAGACACACCAAATGAAAACAACAGTAAATAAAATACAGAAAATAAAAATCTATATAAAATATTTGTATGTCAGTTTTTACTCAATGTTAATAGGCAGCGGGAAACAAACAGAAACTTTATTGTGGTTAAAAAACAACCAAAAAACAGGAAGAGAGCACATAAGAAGCCATTTATTTTCATGGATTTTCTCTTTCACTGATTGCTAATGGGAAGAAAACCTACCAGGGAAATCTATCCTGCAACTGATACCCGGCTGAGTAACTTGACTAAAGAGGTCCTTTCTTGGACAGACAAAAGAGAAATGGCGAGCAGCGATGTAATCAAACAAGGTCAGCGAAGGGCCATATATTTCTGAAACAGAACGGAGTCTGTCACTGGTTTACTAATGGGCTCGACTGAAAGTGGAAGGGAGTAGGGATTGTGAACTACAAGACTAATTCAGCTTTAACCAGTGCCAGCATCTCTCATCATTCCACTTCAACATTCAATGTTGCCACAGACTGTATTAAACTTTAAATGTCAGCTGGACGCTAGGGCATTTCTGCATATGCCATTTTAAATCATTTTAAGTTGGACTAAAATATATATTTCACATTCACCAAAATGAATAAATAACATTTGTTTTTTTTTGTAACTTAATTAAAGATCTTTTTTGAATTCTCTCATCATATAAGTGGTTGAACAGGAGCTTGGATGGCTTTGTAACCAAGTCTTAATCAGCCTATGATGTTTCACCTGAAAAAAAATATATACAGTATCTCAAGGCCTAGAGTCGTCACATCTGCAAATGATGCTCCGGTTCAAGAGGAATAGATAGTTATCAAAAAGGTATTAATTGACCCTGAATAACTAATAAATCTATTGACTGTAAATGTCATTGACTTCACACAAAGAATGACACACACACACTGTCAGTTGATTTGGTTTTGATTATTATTTCATTTAAACTTTTCAAAATGTTTACATTGAAAACCCAAACCACCCAAAAAAAAAATGAATAAAATATAGTGGGGCAGCACAGTGGTTAGCACTGTTGCCTCACAGCAAGAAGGTTCCCGGTTCGACTCCCTGGCCCGGCGGGAGTCTTTCTGTGTGCATGTTCTCCCTGTGTTCTCGTGGGTTCCCTCCGGGTACTCCGGTTTCCTCCCACAGTCCAAAAACATGCGTAGGAGGTTTTAAATTGCCCGTAGGTTTGAGTGTGTGTGTGTCTGGTTGTTTGTATATACTGTATGTGACCCTGTGATGGACTGGCGACCTGTCCAGGGTGAACCCCTCCCTCTCACCTGAGAATTAGCTAGGATAGGCTCCAGCAGACCCGTGTGACCCTGCAAAGGATATAGCAGGTATAGATAATGGATGGATGGATCTGGCCAGAGTAATAAAATAAAAAAAATTGCTGCAGCTTTTAGTTCTGTTCTGTTGTGCACAACCCCTGCTTTGAGTTCAGTTTAATTCTTCCTCCGTTTTATTTCACTCCTGAAGATCCCACAACACGGACAAATCTAACTGTAAGGAGCCAAGATGAAGTCCTGACGCAGGATCCAAAGATTTGTTTGAATCAGCCTCTGTCCTCCAATCCCGTTCTTCTCTCTTCCACAGCATTTGTAGCTCATGGAGAGCTCCGTGAAAAAGCTTGGAAGCCTGGAAGAAAAGAGAACGAGGTTCTGGAAGCCACTGCTATTTAACCACCAGCTTCGCGTCAGCAGGGCCTGCAGACCTATTCACTGTCCTTACTGTCTGCGCGTGACCTCCATCCTGCCCCCTTTTAACACCTGTAAGGGCAATAAACTGCAAAGCCCACTGGGCTTTAGAGTCCTTGTTTTAAGGCCATGCGGTCAGCTGTAAGAAATTGAGGCTTGTCTCAGATTGAGGCCTCAGACCTGGGCCTTAAAGTTGAAATGAAGGCTTCCGATATTCGCATAGGACTGTGGCCCAACAACAATCAAATGGATTACTGACTACCTGAAAAACAGACCACAGTTTGTAAGACTGAATGATTGTGTGTCTGACCAAGTGATCAGCTGCACGGGAACACCACAGGGGACTGTACTCTCACCACTCCTCTTCACACTGTTCCCCTCAGACTTTCTGTAGAAGTCGGAAAGTAGCATGCAATACCTATTTGTAAAGAAAAGTCTCTACATTAGTTTTTAATGATACATATTGTTGATATTAGATGGGGCTTCTTTGTTCTTTGACTTTTGTGATTATAAGTAAACAGTATACTTACTTTGACAGGATTTTAAAAAAAATGTTTTTAAGAGAGACTTGAGTTGTGGGTTTAGGGAACGCCACACTTCTTAAGTTCAGATGAAAGAAACCAGGTCACAGAGTGAAGTTCTGAGCACTGAAGCCCAAAATTAAAGCACGTGGTGTAACAGTGTGGGAGCAGCTTATTTCATGGACTAGCAGCAGACAGTTTCAGGACTTCCTACTGATCAGAGAATGTGTGTGTGTTTGTGTGTGTGGCAGCAAGCTTTTCTAACACTGTTCTCTCATTTCCATCCATCACAATCTGCTTGATTGCTGTAAGAAAATAAAAGTAAAAACAAATAAATCCGTTAATAGAGGTTTAGAGGGTACCCAATTGTTATCAGGTTAACAGCTGTCCAACAAAACAAAAATCCCCAAAAAGTTATCGAAGTGGAAACTGACCATGGCCACGCAACAAAGTAATCTACTCAATGAACTACTTCTGTTGCTTGTCAATGCAAATTTACATGATTAGATTTCTCATTTCCTTTCATCTTCTGATTATTCTTTGGCTTCCACCATCAGAGAACAACACTTGATTGACCATATGTACTTCCCTGCCTTTGGCCCATGTTATGAAGGCAATGCAATCTACCTTCATTCACATTATTCTCCTGAAAGACTTATAAGGCAGAATAATTTAGAAAAGTGGACTGCAGTGCATTTCCAATAAAACGATTTGATGGAGTCCTTCAGTAACCACGTTATTCAAATTTGTTTGCCCTGCACTTACCATTTTGTTTTACCTTTCACTACAATTTCATCTTTTTTTTTTCTGAATTACTTTCCTCATCTTTTCTCAGAGTGCTTTTGAAAAAGCATGACGTTGCTAATTTAAAAGCAAATTTATTTATCACAAATTCTTTAAAAACAAAAGTGTTATTTTTCAAACTTGCCCAATTTTCCAAGTTTAAGTGAGTATTTTGTGGTAATTTACACATTAATTTTATTTTTGGAGTCTACCAGAGCATGCAACTTAAATTTGCACAAAACCCATTTTTTTTTAACAATCTGTTTAAGTTTTACACAAGAAAACAGGTGTTCTAAATACAATACAATCACAAACTCAACAGCCCCCTATTGGCACCTAACTTCCAGAGATAGACATAAATACCAACAAGAAATTAGATAAACAAATAAGGCTAAAATAAGTAAATAATACCAGAGAGAGAAACAAAATTAATGTTTAAAAAAGAAAAGAAAAGAAAATGGACCATTATTACATTATTCAGTTCAAATTTGACTTACATAAAAAAAGGATTAGATTAGATAGAAAAGGAGCCCAGGTCTTGTCAAATGTCTTATTTTTCTAATTTCATGAAATAAAACCCCTCTTTCACCCAGTTTTTTTGGGTAGACGAGACTAGGGATTTCCAGTTACGTAAAATCATTCTCCTGGCCAGAAAGGTTGTGAATGCAATCAAATCCTTTTTATCCGGGATGAAGAGTGAGTGAGGAAGGACACACACCTAACAAGGCAGTTAAGGCATTGGGAGTCACATCTCTTCCTGTTACTTTAGATAAAGTGTGAAAAATCTCGCACCAAAATTGAATTAGAGAGGGCCAGCTCCAAAACATATGTGAGTAGTTTGCAGTGATCTGTTGACATTGATTGCAAAGGAGACACTGTATCAAACATTTTCGCAAGCCGAGCTTTGGTATAGTGGGCTCGATGGAGGATTCAGTATTGCATAAAGGATTTGTGCACTTTTTGCACTTTAAAATATCTCCCTAAACACCGTCTACAATCAACTCCCCCAAGTCTGTCTCCCAAACTGTTTTGGGAGCCGCCATTTTGGCAGGAGCTGACCTGGCTTGATGAGAAGTATATAATAAGATAACCCATGAAACAAAATTTTCCCCAAAATAAACACCTTTTCGACGTCCAGAACTCTCAGAACTTCTGGAAGAGCAGTTGGAAGGGGATTGTAAATTACATTAAACACCTTACAGGGAAAGTAGTGTTTATTACAAATAAAACCAGTTTGGTCTTAATATATAGTTGATGGTAGGAGAAGGATTTGGCTAACAATTTGGACTATATCTTGAAACAACATTCAACAGACTGATGGGTCGATATGAACCACATGATAGTAGGTCTTTGTCCTTCTTTAAGAGCAGATAGATGCAAGCCTGGTTTATGGTGTGGGGAAGTGTGCCAGCATTGTAAGACTCTGTGAACATCTCTAATAAATGAGGGGCCAGTTGTTTCGAGCACATTTTATAAAATTCGTCTGAAAATCCATCTGGGCCCAGTCTTCTACCACTTTGCAACAATTTAGTTGCTGCCTCAAGTTCCAATACTGTGACAGGATGTTCCAGTTCCTAAACTGCAACCTGATCTAGAGTAGGAGTGATGAGCCGGTCAAAAAAAGGAGGTCATATCCGGCATGGGGACAATCAGATGAATAGAGTGATTTACAGAAGTTCATAACAAAATGTTTTTGATTTCCAGAGGGTTACACTCGAGCCAGTCTCAATTTGCGGGATTAACTGAGATGCAGGTATTTAACAGAGCTGATGGGCAAAGAGTTTACTAGTTTGATCTCCCTGTTCATAAAATTTGAAACTTAAGTGTATTCGAAGTTCAGTAGTGTAATGTAACATGATAAGATTGTATTCAGCCTTTATAAGGGTTTCGTAGTTTGGAGGCCGCATATGAAGAGTCGAATAGTGCAATGCTGGGCTAACTTCTCTCTTCTACCTTTACCTGATGAGCCTCATAGGAAATATTCTCCCCCTTTATAAAAGTCCTTCATTGCTTCCCACAGCACAGAGGACGTTAGCTCAGGGGTTTTGTTAACCTGGAAGAAAATTAATTTAACAAAATTTGCGTTCAACACCAAATGTGGATCTAAAATCAAATATTTATTTTTGTCCGGATTGAAAAAAAAGCAGAGGGTCAACAACATTAAACTCCTTTATAAAGGCTTGAATCACTTTAGTTGACTTTGACTGGGCAGCTGGGGTCGAGGAAGAGCGGTCTAAAGAAGGATCCATTCAACAGTTAAAGTCCCCTCCTAATACTAAACCACACTTGGATAACTGTAAAAACATTGAGAAAACCTGTCTGAAGAAGGACTCATTGTCCCAGTTGGGAGCATAAACATTTGCAAGAGTCACCTTGATGTCAAAAATGTGTCCCATGACAGCTATAAATCTGCCAGCAGAATCTGAGATTGTCTTAACATGAACAAAAGGGATATCCCTACGGATAAGAGTAGCAATGCCTCTTGATTTACTAGAAAATTTTTCCAACCCAGTTCTTCTTCAGTCTAACATTTTTCATTTCTTTTAAGTGAGTTTCTTTCAAATATATTATATGAGCACCTTACTCCCCTTAATTGGATTATTTAGGCCTTTACAGTTTAAACTCACAAATTTAACATCCCCACCCACACTGGACAATGATCTGTTAACCTTTGCCATCAAAGGGCAGGCCATCCAATATGCAATAAACAGACCAAAAACACAAGAAGTGCCAAAAAAACAAACAAATCAATGTCAATGTTGTATTCAGTTCGTTGGCTAGAAAATAAAAGGCACCTTATAGGCATGTCACCTGCTGGATATGTCGCCAGCTGCAAAACAAACAAACCAAACTATCCAACGAGCCCCGGTGGATTCCAGAGTCAGTCATCTTCAGACCCCGTCCACACGTAGCCGGGTATTTTTAAAAACGAATATTTCCCCCCTCCGTTTATAAAAAAATTTGCATCCACACATAACCGAAGATCTGCGTTTTCGACCACATTCATAAGCATTCTAACCTGTAGATCATCTGCGGCTCCCGGGAAGCTGCACCTCCGCGGGCACCGCGGCTCTGCGGGCTCCGCTGGCACCGTAGGGTGCGCGTCGCCGCGTACCCTACGGTAGGCTCTGTGTCGGTGTAACGCAGTAAGCGGTGGTCAAGACCAGAGACCATTTATTTAATAGCTTGGAGAACAGATGCTGGATATGGAGGATTTTTTGTGCCAAAATTAAATAAATAAATACATCATTAATTAATTAAATTGGGAATGAAATATATCATTAATTAATTAAATGTGTCATTAATTAATTAAATTTAGAATGAAATATGTCATTAATTAATTAAAATACAATTCATTTTAAGTAAAAATATATATGTATTGTTTCAGCATTTAATTAATTAATGACACATTTAATTAATGATTTCGTGTTGCGTGTGAATCATGAAATGTAAAACTGCATTTAATTAATTAATGACACATTTAATTAATGATTTCGTGTTGCTGAATCATGAAATGTAAATGTAAAACTGTCAGTTTCACTCGTCAAACTCAGTGGGCGGAGCTAACGCAAATCTAGTGGAATCCACTGCTTTGGTCTGTACGGAGCCTTGGAGGTGACATGGAAATTATTATTGTTATCTCGTGCGCACGACGTTTTATCTCATTCCATTCACTTCAACATATACAGCTATTGATGCCAAGCATTTATCTAGTCGTCGAAGTCCGATCTCGGGAAACTGGCTTCACAAACGACGTTTTAAAAGTGGAACTATTTCCAGAGGCGGAGTTGACACAAAGTGCTTCGACATTGTCACGTGAGCGTGCTGGACCAATCAGAGTGGCCGCTGGTCCAAGATCGCTGCCTACAGTGCTGATTTTATTTGTAGAAATAAGCTTTAAATTGCACTAAAATGACTACAAACAATGTTATATGTAAACGAAAATGAATCTGAATTATAAACCTAAGAGACCTGCTGAAACAGTGATAATTCTGTCATTAGATAGAACATTAGACAGTGATGATTCTGTCATAGGGGTTCTCCCTAATGATGGAAATATAATACCCATATGCTCAAAACCTATGTTAAACCTGCAATAATAACATGTTTTCTATTTTCTATTTTAATAGAGTTGTATTATAGTTATTATATATATATATATATATATATATATATATATATATATATATATATATATATATATATATATATATATATATATATAGTTATATATATAGTTATTATATATTATTATAGTTGTAATATTTCTGGTTCGTTTTGTTAACTCTGAGCTTTGTTGGTTTGTTTGTTAGTTTGCTGGTGGTTTTGTTCTGAACACTTTTCTCTGTTTCTCATTTTGCTCGGACGCCGGGTCCCTCCGCCGAGACACAACTTTTGCGGTATGCGTTCATTGTTATATCTAAAAATGATGCGCAGTGCCGACCCAATCAGAAACGGTACAGATATTTTGGGATTTTTTTATATATATAAAAGAAATACATGACTTCACACAATACACGCGCTGGGTGACGCCTCCGCTCCGACGTCGTTGCTACAGCAACCCGTCACATCAGTCAATGATGTGGCCCAGTCTGAACAGAGCCAGATCCGATTTGGACACTTGCTAAAAACAGTGTGGACAGTCAGCCCTGAAAATCGGATATGAGAAGGAATCAGATATGAATCAGATTTGCCTGCAGTCTGAACGCGGCCCTAGTTTATCGGAATGTGTCCCGAAGCCCTGCAACAATCCATTATGTGGATTCGATTAGCCTTGACTTGATGTGCAGGGGAACCAATGAGGTGTTTGGAATCCGCCCACTGAGTTTGACGAGTGAAACTGACAGTTTTACATTTACATTTCATGATTCAGCAACACAAAATCATTAATTAAATGTGTCATTAATTAACTAAATGCAGTTTTACATTTCATGATTCACACGCAACACGAAATCATTAATTAAATGTGTCATTAATTAATTAAATGCTGAAACAATAAATATATATTTTTACTTAAAATGAATTGTATTTTAATAATTAATGACATATTTCATTCTAAATTTAATTAATTAATGACACATTTAATTAATTAATGATATATTTAATTCCCAATTTAATTAATTAATGATGTATTTATTTATTTAATTTTGGCACAAAAAATCCTCCATAGCTGGATCATCTGTAGTAAACAAAAGGCGCACGTCAGAGCAGATTTGTTGTTGTTTTGGCGCATAATGTGACGTTCGAAAACGCAAAACTCCGGTTGTGTGTGTCTACACGCATCTACATAAACGGAGTTTTCAAAAATCTTCACTTTGCCCGGAGTTTTTTTAAAGCTTCGTTTATTTGCGTTTTCGTGTGGATGACAGGTCAAAACGTAGGAAAATATCTCCGGTTTAGCAGATATCCGCAGATATCCGGCTACGTGTGGACGGGGTCTCAGTGCCGGGTCTTGAAATCTGTGGGCCTGGCTGCTGGCCGTGGTGATGTGTAGCCAATGCTGCCCAGATTTAGCAGGCTCATTTATCGTCCCACTACTCGACATTATTACGACTCTGACTCCCAAAACACAGGGAAAGCAAAACTTGTTTGGTCACCTTTAAGTTACAGACCGTGAACCAACTTATGTAAAATTATATTATAAATCACAAGGAGCGACGGAAAAAAACGTCCTACATCATTTGTGTCCCCCACAAAATGCATAACTTTTCAAAAAAAACTTTCATACTGTCAAATTATCTTTTATACTTCAATAAAAACTTCATTGTAGCACCTGTTGCTGTAAACATTGCAAACATTTGCATTTAACAGTGAACTGTTGCAAAGAACCCCCCCCCAACAAAAGAAAAAAACGAATAAACGTAATGGAATTAAATAGTGGAAATGTTCATTTGGACCCACCAGCAGCCTTATTTTCCCCTTCTGAATCTTGAATTACAACAGAAGTCTGTGAAAGACTTTAAATTGTTTTTGACCACCAGTTTCACACACTAGTGACCAGTTTATCAAGGTACACTGCTTTTTCCCCCTCTATTTTAATACCTGTTTATTCGCCAAATTATCCAGTGGTCCTTAAGGAAATTCACTGTACCTCTAAAACCAACGATTTTCAAAGTCAGGATACTGAACTGAATCTTGAATTTAAACAATACGTGTAATCTGTATTTTCTTCAAATCTAAAAGCCATTTCATTAATTAATTTCATTATACAGTATAGAAGATTATTTTTTGACATTTCTTTTTTAAAAAGGAGGTAAGCACCATGTTTGTGGGTTTTTTCCCCCAGGTTTTTTAAAATGTATTTATTTATTTAATGATTGCCTGCTCCAGCAGTGTTTTTTGTTCCATAGTAAAGAACTTGTTTCTTACTCTTGCCAACTGCCTTTCGCCTGGATTTTGGTTGTCTCCATCCCTCGTCACAACAGAACTGACGAGCCAGAAATGGACTCAGTGGAGTACCGGATCATTATGAAGGAGATAACAGACTTTTACTCCACTGTTAAAAGGCTCAACACTGCCATCAAAAGATCAACAGACGTTGCCAGGAGACTGTTTGTGGATAGTCTAATTGAAAAGACATGTTTATCCAAACAAAGACTCTTGACATTCAGAGTAAGCCAGACACCTGCTGTTGATCTCTAAGCATAAATGAGCTGGAATATTTGATTGCCCAGCTTAACAGCATCCATGCGGTCCATACCAAGAGCCGTGCTGGTCTGGCCTCAGCTTGGCTTGGACCCTGTGGCAGCGTCTGCCATGGCTCCAGCCATCCCAGCTCCTATCTCTGACCTGGTGCCTGATTCAATGCCTGAGCTTTTGTTTTATTGACACTCCTGGGGCTGCCCCCCCTGAACTGTCTCGACATCTGTCCAACCCCCGAGACTGCCCTCCCCAATCTGCCTTGGCTGCTGTGTTGCTCCCATTTGTTTAGCTTAAAAAATCCTGACTGCATCAAGGTTCATAATGCAGGGATTTAATTAGCTACTAAACCTCTTTCCTCATGTGTTTAAAGTGCTGTTTTAAACAAACATTTTCAAAAATGTAAAACCATGTGAAAAAAACAAACAAAAGAAAAAGTATTTAAGGATGATCTGGTTTTCACAATCAGTCCACGTTTACACATAGCCGGGTATTTACAAAAACTGATATTTCCCCCCTACGTTTTGAAAAATACCATCGAACCCGCCTAAATACGCTGTTAAGGTGCTATGAGCAGCCAAACCTACAGGGGGCAGCGTAGCTATTACTTCCAAGGGAGCAGTTACTTCCAAGACAGAACGAGAGTCTTTTGTTTGGAGTGACAGAGAAGTGGAGTTACTTTTAAGTGTGACTTTAGAATATAAAACAGGTAAAATACAAGAAAATAACTACGTGGCCAAACAAAATGTAAACACAGGTCGCACACATGACGCTGGTGACGTTTCTGTCGCATAATGTGACGTTCTGAAGCCTAAATGTCCATTTCTCTCTGTTTACAAGCAAACGTGAAGACGGAGTTTTTGCAAATCTCATCTTTGGCCGGAGTTTTTAGAAATTATCGTTTTTGGTGACTTTGAGCTTCGTTTTAAAGGAATGGCCAAAACGCATGAAAACACCACCGTTTTTGCTACGTGTAAACAGGGCCTCAATTTTTGGTCCACTCACAAGCAAGTTTTTACGGCACAAAAGTAATACAGGGGAGTAGCTCAAATGCAAATCATCCGGCTGAGAGGGCCAAAGAGAATCCAATCTACTGTGGGTATTCAAGTTTCAGCTCAACAGACATATTTTCAAGTTTAGAGAAAATTCCTTACAGTTTGAATAAATTAATGTAGAGAGAAGGTGAGAAAACAAGAGGATCTTTAGGAAATTAAAATGTCCAAATTACATGCATGTTTGAAAATCAGTAAATTCCAGGTTTCTACTTTGTCATTCATCTAAAAAAAATGCAGCAGGAAAAATACTTTTTATGACTGCAGCATGCTCCTTGTATGTGGGAGAAAACTCAGACGCTCAGAGGCTGACTGTTGAGCCACAGGTGGATGATATGTGCAAATCAGCGTCAGCATCAGCGTCTGCATTTTTATGGCAAGTGCCATAATTTATAGTAGATAACATTTTTATAAGGCATTATTCTTAATTAACCAAATCTGTAGCCGTGACATTAGATCATTGTAACTACCTGGACAAAGTCAGAACTTGTAAAAAAAGCCTGTGCTATCCTGGATGATCCATGCCTCCCGCTTTTTAAAGAGTTTGTGCTGCTTTCTACTGGCAACAGATAGTGTACCAAGGTACCGCACAATAAACTTCACTTTGTCCCTGTTGCTGTCAGGCTCCATAACAACTTAAAGTGAGGGTGTTTTATGAACATATTCTTTTTGAACTAGCTGCTATTATCATTGCTTTTTTTTTTCTGCTGCAGGCTGTAAAACAAATTTGCCACCGTGCGGATCAACAGGATATCATTGATCTTGATCCCATTATAAAATACTCCTGTTGTCATTTTAGGCAGATTTAGGTAAAACCCAACCTGGTCACATGGCAAATCACATTATCTATTGAGTAATGGAAAAATAGCTACAAAAGTTATTCATTTATTCATTCATTTATTTTCTGTCCTCACTTCAACCTGTTCAGGAAAGGGTTTTACTCCATCCCTGCTACCAAAAAGGAAGGGTACAACCTGGAGGAGGTTTTCAGGTAATTACAGGACAACGCAAAGAGAAAAATAAACAGAGACACATGGACCTTCAATCAATCAAACTTTATTTATACAGCACTTTTTGTACAATAAAATGCAATAGAAAGTGCTTAGCAGTAAAACAAAAAAGAAGACTATTGGGATAACTATTGTTTTCTAGCTCTGTTACGTCAACAAAGATGAAGCTGGCTTAGAGCTACAGAAGAAAACATGACAACTAGGAGATAAGAAAGTAATTACAGAAAAGAAAATGAGTGTGACTAAGCAAAAGGCCAGAAAAAGTCATTCATAGTGTTGTAAAAATACTTAACCTCCATACCTACATGAGGACCTGCTGGCTTAAAGATTGCAAAAGTTTCTCTTTGCTTTTTTGAACATTTTTTAATAAATACATATGGCAGATCTATTCAGTTAAGCAAAATTGTCCCCATCTGAGTGAAAACCTGAGACAAGAAGAAACAAAAGAACTCAAACAACGTATTTTTTTCTACTGCATTTCTGCTCATTTAAAGAAGCTTTAATGACCATTTTGGGTTCTTTCATTGAAATGTAACTGCTCTAAATGACTTCTGGTGTGTACGTTCATGCCCAGAGCTTCTTTTTCCTTTATAATACTGAAAGCTACCGTGGTGTCCAGAGTCCACACAAAAACCTATTCATGTAAAAGTATATTTTGCACTGGCTTAAACTTTTATTTTTCCTTTTTTTGCTTTGTTTCCTCACTGCATTGTTGCTGATCTGGGAAACCACCTATTATATGATGATTTGTTTCGTGGTCTTCGGTGTAGCTTCTATATATATCCAGATAACTAATATATGTGCCAAGACTGCCTATGAAAGCAGACAAATGAAAAAAGAAAAGAGAATGTCTTCCATCATCGGGTGATATCTGACAGTTGGGTATCTTGGTCACTGTCATCTAATTATTTTACTCTGAACAGATAATTGACCTGCGCACAACTTACGCCCACTCGGATATCATTGGTCAATGTTATTCAGGCTTCAAATTAAAAGCAGAAAGCATCTTGTGTGTATGTATGTACACACACACACACACACACACACACACACACACACACACACACACACACACACACACACACACACACACACACACACATAATTACATTTTATTGCATAAATGTTTGGGGGATTTATTTTATTTTTTTGATATGTGTGGGCATGTTTATGCTTAAACATTGGCTGAAATGGGCTGATTGGCTCTTTTCTCTTCTCTTTTATGCAGATTTGGCTGGAAAATAATCACCATATACTGCTTATCTTGGTCATTCAATCCTTCATAATCTCAACAACAATAGTGAATGGAAATGTGCATAAATTTACATTTTCTTTTGCACATTTTTTAGAAGAAAAACATATCTGGAAATTCATGATACATTCCTGAAATCACAATGAGTGCTAAATTTAGTGGGGTTTATATATAATGTTGCAATACTCCATTCAGCAGAGACATAGAAAACTATGCTTTGGATCTAAAGGCTGATTTAAAATAAAATGAATAACAGTTTTTGGAAAGAAATATACACATACGCTGGCATTCAAAGCTACAAATCCAGTGACACTGTAATATATGATAATCTAAGTTTTAACATTCAATAACTGACTGAAATATATGTTAACCAACTTCTTCTGTACATGCATTGGTAAAAAATGTAATATTTGTCAAAGAACATGCAGGTCAGTGATAAAACCGCAAAAATGCAGAACTAAACTTCTGTTCAGTGCATGGATCCATTTCGGAGTGACCTTGCACATTAATTCATTTGATTGTCACTTTCTATTTTTTGGAGAGCATAGTTATTAAGTGCCTCTATTCAGATTATTGAATTATGCTAAAATAGCATTTCTGCTGGCAACTTGATAAATGATCTGAATCAGCTCCACCACTGCATTTTCTCAGAGTTGGAATGCCTTCCAAAATAATAAGATTTATTTAAATCAATTTCATGTTTATTTCTCCTGAGGTTTGCCGTTTTTTTTAATCTAATAAATCCACTCCTACAGTCCTTCCCACATTCTCCAAGACATGTTTATCACCTGAAAACATAACTTCTTAAGATTAAAAAGAGAACATGATAGACATAAGATTTGGAAAAATAAATCCATTAACTAACCACTAAGCTATCTATCCATCCATCCATAACGTGTAAAAGATTACAGATGTGAAGCCAAAACATGATCTTTTCTAACACCAACCAAGCACTTCTGGTGCCTGAACACAAGAAAACAGCAAGTTTGAAACAAAAAAAACTTGATTGAAGTGAAGAACAACAAAATAAGTGAATTACATTTTGTAAAAATTAAACTAACTTTCTTGACATTGTGCCAGTATTTCAAGTTTGATTCAACTTTGTTATTAAGTTTTCAAATATAACCCAAATCCTCCCCCAGTTATCATAAACCCACATTTTTACCAACCAAACAAGAAAAGAAAACACAATATAAAAAACATTTACACATGCTGAAAATTACACATTTGACCATTTCTTGACAAATATCTGTTTTGAATTTGAATCTCAAAAAACTTTGGTCATGTTCAAAGGGTTGGGAAAAGTAAGTACAACTAAAAAGAAGCAGGCTGAGGAACATCCTGCAGCTACTAGAGTTTTAGGTCATAAAGATGGGCAGAGGTTGGGCAGTTAGCAAAAACTGTCAACAAACTGAAATTTGTTTTTTTTTCGACAGAGAATTGTGAGGTCTGAATATCTCAACATCTAACGTCCAGAATATCATCAAAAGGTTCGGACAATCTGGAAAATCTCTGCACTGGGGACAAGGTCAAAAATCAATGTCGGATGTTGTGCTGTTCTAGAGGCACACTCTTTTTGGAAAGCACATGCGCTACCCACCAAACATTAAACGTCCATGGACATCTTTTCCTGGGTGTTTTGTGGTTGTCCCTTCTTATTCATCCTTGAAAAATACATTCAGTATATGTCTGTGTATAGCCCGTCTGAAGTGGTTCAGATTTAGCCCCAAAAATGACGTTCAAAATTGCTCTGTATTTAACCGGTCTAGCTTGGTCCAGATTTAGCCCTAAAAAAGACGTTTAGAAGTCAATCAGCGTCTTGATTTAGACGTCATTTCTATGTCCGGAAAAAATGACTTCTCAACTTTCACTTTTCAACCAAAAAATGGCCTGAAGGCGGGGACCCGTAGGCTGCAGCTCGGTCGGCCGCTTTGCTGCCGCTCGGTCGGCCGCTTGGCTGCCGCTCGGTCGGCGGGCTCCGTCGTTTACTGTTGATGGATTGTAGATGACTGGGCTAACGTGTCTGCTGGGCTGGACTGTTGTTCGGGCTTTTGCAAAAGCCGGCATTTCCAAGGGGCCGCACGGCACGGAAAGTGACTCTGACAGCGAGGGAAGTGGGACTGGCACAGCGGATTTTGCACAGTTGTTTATTGCAGAAACGGAGGATGAAGATTTCGATGGGTTTGATTAATGTAATAACTTAAATAACTTTAACTTAACTTAAATAAAGTACAATCAAACTAAGTTTTGCTCTCGCTCTATTTCTAAATATGCACACTTGTATGCTTGTGTGTGTGTGTGTGTTGTTGTAAGGCGGCGCGGTGTGTGTGTTGTTGTAAGGCGGCACACCATGTGTGTGTGTAGACGGCGCCTTTTTGTTCGGTGCGCCATATGTGTGTTTTAAATACAGAAATGAAACACAAAAGGGTGCACCTTTCCACACGGCGCGCCGTATGGTCGCGAAAATACGGTAATAAAAAAAGAAAGCCAGCATCTGGGATAGTGTCGGGATGCATTCTTGACTTTGGAATAGGAAGCTTGAACAGCTGTCTATCAATGCTCGCTTGAAGATACATGCAGGTTTTAAAGCAACATGAACTCTCATCCAGACAACGTTGGTATGATGTAAGGATT
Organism: Cololabis saira; assembly: GCF_033807715.1. Lineage (NCBI taxonomy): Eukaryota > Metazoa > Chordata > Actinopteri > Beloniformes > Belonidae > Cololabis > Cololabis saira. The sequence goes on along the minus strand of NC_084588.1, from coordinate 15,955,672 downwards.
TTGTTGGGATTTCGTTTTTTTTCTTGTTTTCCCTGGTTGTCCTTACTCCTTTATAGTACTTAGTTTGTTCTCCCCTTAAACATGTTCCACATGAGTTATTCTGCTCGTTTAATTTGCTCCTAGTGTTTTGTACACTTGTTTTCTGGATTTCCTGCTGTTTGCACCATTTTCTTTTTTTTTTTTTGTAAATGAAAAGACATTTTGTTTGCTACTCTGCCTCTGACCCTCCTGCGTTTGGATCCTACCCTAGTGGCCAATCCCAAAGTCATTTTCAGGAGAGTCGCATTGCCCTCATTAAAAAAAGTTATGGCTTTATAGGAGTTGGGTGCTGAACTGGTCTGCTTGCAGTCCAGACTGAAACACATGCACACACACACACGCACGCACGCACGCACGCACGCACGCACGCACGCACGCACGCACGCACGCACGCACGCACGCACACGCACACGCACACGCACACACACACACACACGCATTGATACTTTAAATCTTTGTTTCCTATATTCTGTTGTGAATATCATATAGGTTTGAGGTATGTGTTATTCATTTCATTCTATTCGTATATAAATTTCAGTTTTCCAACTTTTATATACTTTAAGATATCATATAAATCACTGCTTGGTATTAATAAAGTGATTCATTTTAAGGAAAATACATATTTCACCAGGTTCCTTTGAGCTGAGGCAGTTTTCATTGCTCGCATCCTATGGACATAATTTGAAATGCAAATCTTCAGTCAAACTCTTAAATTATTCTAAGTGTCGTCAATGAGATGCCGTACCTTTCATTGACTCACTCTGATACAACATGAACAAGCTGTGAGCGTGCAGAATATCCACCACAGTGTTAATGAAAGACGGTGCGCTGACTAAGAGGCGTGCATTTCCATGCAGATTGCATTTGTTTCCGCTCAGCAGCCACAAAGTAATGAGGAGCTTTGTTATGTAGGAGATAACGGGACGGATCTCATTTCCACGTACCTGAACGCAGTCTTGAGTAATCTCGCAGCATGGCCCTCTAATATGAGACTCATTTGACTACCAAAAGAATCCATTTCTTGTATGCAGAGAAGCGTCGGGGGTCACATGGGAATCAGGTTGGAGCTATGCAACAGACACACTGGCCTACCTCGAGTGTCAAGTCAAGTGTAGTTTTTCCACATATACTGTCTTTCTATCGTTTCTTAAAACATTTATTTCAAGTAGAAAAATCAAACCTAACAGAAAATAGTGAATCTGAGGACTTTTTTTTCTCCTTTTGGTACAATATGTACTGTAATAGGCTGCTTTTCATGAATCATTCACTACTTTAAATAGAATTCTGACTTGCCATATTTGTCAGCATGAAAAAGAAGAAATTATTCTTTATTTTTAGTTTTTAAAAACCCACACCAGTCCATGACCTGTTTTTAAAAATGATAAGTGATCCATAATAAGAACTGATCATTGTTGTGATGGTTCATTTCCCTACTTCTTTTCCACACATTAATTCTAATTACAGCCAAGCTGTTTCACATTCCCCTCTATGAAAATTATCAGTGTCAGATTTTCAGTCAGAGCTGTTTCACCTTGATAAGACGGGGAGAGGAGCCAACGGTCCTCGCTGCCAGAGAAGCAGCCCATTTATCAGATGCGTATGCAGTGCCAAACATCTGCTAACACACTGCCAAGTTAGCACTAATACAAACATGTGAGCACACTATTCCGAGCTTTTGAAAACCTCTATGTGAAATCATTGTTTTCAATTGATGTCCTATTTTTGAGTGAAAATAACTGAACTACTCAGCGAAGGGAGTTTTTCTATTTATTGACATTTGCCATCAAAAGACAGGATAAACACAATTCTTTAAAACGCCAGCTAAAACCTTGCTGGCTTTTGTAGCCGGTGAGGCTTAAGCACATCGCCTTGGCTCGGGGCGATATGGAAATAGCTCGACTGAACAAAAACTTTCTCTTTTAGCGGGTTTTATGTGAGAGTGAACAGGAGGAAAATTCATTGAAATAATCTGGACTTTGCAAATGCCATTTCTTCTTTTGAAAGAAAACAAGAATGTCAGCATCTGAAGGAGACTTACCTTTTGCTTGTGGGAGGATTTAAAAGAAGAGAATTGTCTTATGTCGTGAGCCAGGTGTCTGCTGTTTCCACATGTATGCAACAGCACCATTGGTAATGAAAAACTGCAGCGAAGACAAATTGTTTAAGTAATTCGGAAAAAGGCATGTTTTGAATCCTGTTACTCTCAATTACCGTAACCAGGCAACATGCACACTGTATGGGCTACGAAATTTACTCAATATGGCCATTAATCTTGCAGGACAATGCATTTTATTGAACAGACCTGCTTCTCTTCTCTTTTACACATAACTGAAAATCAGATATGCAGTTGTAGAAGTGTTTTTTGTATTTATTGGTTAAGTGAGGAAAAAAACGACAACAGAAGAAAGATCAATGCGCATGTGATTCTTACGTTATTTGTGGTTAAGAGCAAATGCTAAATTTTCAGAGGCGTTCACTGAAAGAAAATCTATTTTCCAATACCTCTTTGGGCCACAGAAGCTGACTGACATGTTGGTTGAGGATAAATTGAATTATTGGGACTGAATAATTGTATGTACTTGTATGTTATCAATTACAGCAGTTTTCTTCGTTTAGACAGATGTAGGACCTTTAGAGTTCCATGCTGCTGCAGAGGCAGTGGTATTGCTGCAAAATGTAAAGCTGGTTTATGTCTAGTGAAAATCTGAATAATTAGGATTTGCTTCGATATAAATTCCCTTAGCTGAGGCATGGATGTAGAGTTTGTTTTCTGGTTTGCACATGATGGTGTTTTTGTGCCTGACGTAAGCTTGAAAGGCTGGAACAGGGGCATATATAATGGATGAATTTGAAATTACTCTTTATTAATGTAAATATCTTTGAGATGAGAAAATTGTGTTTGTGTGTGGGTGGCTTATTATGTTTACATGGGAGAAATCCTCCATTTGCCTGTAAACTTTCTTTGTGGAGGATATTCTGGGATGAATTTAATTAGAAATTTTTACATACAATTTTTACATACTCCACAAAAGGGACCCCTACTCAAAGATGTAATGACCTACATATTTGTTTTCTACTTTATAAGTCATAGAAACATTGGAGCTAAATTAAATCCTAATTGATAACTTCACAAATGTCTGTATGGACCGGTATATTTAAAAAGTGTTAAATCTGATCATGGTTCAGAGGGCAGTCACACAAAATATCAACTTTTCCTTAAAGAGTAATATTGTTTTAAAAATTGTGTGATTTTATCTTATCTCGTGTTCAAACGCTCTTGATGTCAGATGGGGAGTTTTTCTATGGCCGATACAAATTTTTCTACTATCTTCTTTTACATTTGCCTAAGAGTGTGTTTCCTTCACCAGCCCTCTTGACAGTCGACCATGTTTATTGACCCCTAAAAATACCTGATTCTGTCAAAGAGGACTGAAATCCCAAACAGTGGGACATGAAAGAGCAGGAAAGAGAAGACAAAACAGTGATGGATGCAGCTTGGTGACTGTGTAGTGTGTTGCAGTGGTTATATAAATGTGTGCGTATTTAATTGTGCTGGAATAAAAGGACTTGGAGTGAGTCAGTCATCTTAACCATGAGAATCTTGAATCAGGACATCCAGATTGGAGAGAGTCAATATTTTGGATGTTAGGTGGTAAGAAACTCCAGACTTCAGGTGCAAAACCGCCGAAAGCTCTGCTGCTCGTGTGGCTGAGGCAGGCAGAGGGGACAGTGACGTAACTGTCTACTGGCTATGACTGCTACAGTATATTGGAAATAAAATTGCCGCTTTTATGAAATAATGGTGCAGTCCTCAATTCTGCATGATCCATTTAATCTGATAAAACAAGACTGGTTGTACCTAAGCCTTGGGTCCCACCTGAAGCAGAAGGGCTGTGGTCCAATTGTGCTACGATTTTGCTCTCAGAAAAAGAAAGTCTCCTGTTTGGAGTGCTCCGAGTGTGTTTGGCTTAATTTGAGAGATGAAATTACCTAAAAAGAGGTACGATCATATAATAATCGCCATTAGAAGACATTCATCACCATCTTTCTGGTAGTGTCCCCATGAAAAGGATGGGTGTCATGAAATAAATTGACCTCTAAAACCAACCGTTCTTGCTACATGGTTGAAATATTTTCTGACGCCATCTGAACTGTTAACCAGAGGGACTACTTACATTGACTAGAGTGTCTGTGGTTCATAATGCCTGGCACTGTGCAGCCGGTGATGCCTTATGCCTGGTGAGAGCCTGGGATAAGAATTTGCACGGCACTTTGAAAATCCAGTTTTTTGCGCTTTATTGTAAAACCGTTGACATGCTAGAGGCAGCCACTTGAAGATGGACACACTGCCGTCATAAGGAATGGATGTGGTCCGAAACAGTACTCAGGGGGGATGTTGCGGTTTAACAGTGCAAAGTTGGTATTAAGGGGCCTTGAGTGTACCGAGAAAATATAATCCACATCATTACACCAGCACAAGCTGGAAACGATCCCTGTTTTTATGTTGTTTACACTAAATTCTGACCCCAACATCTGAATCTTCCTAAAGAAATTGAGTCATTGTTTTGCGTTCTACTATTGTAAATATTAGGGGAATCGTTGTTCCATTTATCAACTGCCCAGAGTGGAGATCATCTTCTAGCTTTTACCTTTTACCTTTTACAAGCTTGTCTGTATTTTCCTTTGTGATCTCTTAAGACATGTCTCTCCTTTGTGGTGAACACCAGAATATCAAACAGCAGCCTGTTAAGTCAGTTACCCTTCAGACTGAAGATTGAAGACATCTGTGATGCTGATTAGAGGACACTTTTTAGTTTACACGTCACCGTGGTCAAATCATTTTAGATTATTAGATTAGATTAGATTAAATACTTTCATAATCCTTTGCAGGAAATTAAGGTGTTACAGCAGCATCACACTTAAATAACAGCAATCAAAATAAAAACAGATCCAATAAAAACAGATCACTTAAAATGCTGGGGTGCTAAAGTGCTGAGTAGTGAAGCGCTGGAGTATTGCACATAGGACAGTTATTGCACATTATAGAGCTTGATGGCCGCTGGAAGGACTTTCTGATGTGTTCGGTTTTGCATCGTGGTGGGATCAGCAGCCACTGAAGCTGCTCCGCCGAAACACCTCCAGGACATGAAGTGGGTGAGTGTCATTAATTAATTCATTCATTTTCAGCCTTTTCTGGAGTACCACCTAATTCGACAAAGCCAATTTCATATTTTTTAAATGATTCTGTCTAACCACAACTCAAAAACAATGTCTGATTTCCCGAAGAGAGCACGGCTTAGTGGTTGGCACTGATCCCTCACAGTTTGACTTCCAACCGCGGGTCTTTCTGTGTGGGGTTTGCAAGCTTTTCCTGTTCTTGTGTGGGTTCTCTAGGTACCCCAGCTTCCTCCCATACAAAAACATGTAATTTAGTGTAATTAATGATTCTAAAACAGCCCATAATGTGTAGTTTTTGTCTACATGTGTCCCTGTGATGGACTGGTGGGATAGACTCCAGCAGACCCCCGTGACCCGGCATTGGAATAAGCGACTGGATGGATTTTCAAATTAATGAGGTGTTTTCTCAGTTTTAAATGATATAAACTTAACTTTGGTAACACTCCATATCATCAATAGATGTTTGTGATACAGTTGTAAGCAGAGAACCACTATCCGTGTGTCTGCAGCATCTTTGCTGCAAGTTATCTTAAAACACTTTATCTGAAAACTTTCTCAACCCGTCAGATGTGTTCATGATGGCGGGAAAGTGGCAGAAAATGTCCTGTATTTTTAAATCCAAAACTTGACAGGTATGCAGGGTTATACTAACCCTGGTTGTAACCAGGGTTAGTGTAACCCTGGTTATTTGTAATTGCTTTGAAAATGCAAATTTATATGATGAATTTATGTTCTAAATGTTTCTTTCAAAATTTAAATTCATGACTATTTTTTATGGAAGAGTATTAGGGCCAGGCAGGAGAAAAATGAAAATAATATTTTAGAGGAGGAAGATTTTTTTTTCATTATGCACTTCAAGAAAAAAGTCGAAATGTTGAGAAAAAAGTCGAAATATCGAGATGGTTGGAGTACAATCTTGAGAAAAAAGTTGAAATGTCGAGAAAAAAGTCGAAATGTCGAGATTAATGTTGAAATACAATTTCGAGAAAAAAGTTGAAATGTCGAGAATAATAGAAAAAGAGTCGACCAGGTGCTCGTTAGGGTGTGATCGCTGTAAAATGGTGCTCTTGGATCGGACCCGGGAGACAATGTGGAAAAATAGAAGCTAAAGATCCAGACACTCGAGACGAGATGGATAAAAAGATAAAAGAAGCCTTTATTAGAAGAGGGCTGCCAACATGTCTCGGCCTATCTGGCCTTCATCAGGGCAAAAGCAATACAGAGGAAAGGAACCCATATAAATAACCACAGGTGTGGTAATGAGCACAGGTGAAAACAATCACTCATCAAGGCGAAAACACAGGTGAACCATATAGCAACATTTTAAGGTGGTATGGGGAGTTAAACTCATCACAACCAATAATCATTGGAATAAAACATCCATATAGTACACAAAGAAAGCGCCGTACATATGAGCAAAACATGTCTACAACCTGTGTAAAGACAGGTCTGAAAAAGAAAAAAACACTACACAATATGAAACCAAAATCAAAAGGAAAGAACATGACAAGCCGACAGAGGACGGCATATAATTAAAATAGGCTACAGTAGCCATGACCACAAGGTGAAGGCTGCATAGCAAGCAAGATGACAGGGAAGCAGTCGAGAATAATTTTGAAGTACAATTTTGAGAATAAAGTTGAAATGTTGAGAAAAAAGGCAAAATTTAAATTTACATTTTTTCACGAAATGTCGACTTTATCCTTGAAATTGTATTTCAACATTAATCTCGACATTGTATTTCAACATTAATCTCAACATTTCAACTTCTTTCTCGAAGTGCACAATAAAAAAAAATCTTCCCCTCTCAAATATTTTTTTCTCCTGCATGGTCCTAATACTCTTCTTTAGTTTTTACATCAGAACGCAGCAGTAAAAAAACATCTCCTAAAAACAAACGTGTACATGTCCCTTTAATTCAGGTGTCAGTGTTGTTTTCGGTCAGCCCAAGCTGGTAGGAGTGAAGCATCTCACCTTAGCCTGGTCTCTGCGAGGACCCCGACCGGTGAGTAGTGGTGAGAGAAAAGACAAGAGCGAGAAAAAAAATCACAATTGAAGTTATAAAAAGCTCAGTAGTCAGAAGTTAGGAAAATGAAGAGAAGAGACGGGCTGGAAGTTCGAGCAGGATGATGTAAAATGTCGCAATTGATTTCCCGTGACCGTGAGTAATCAATATTCACTTTACCGTCAATACTAACTCGTTATTATCAAAAGTGCTAAACACTGAAAGTAGATTAACAATTAGTCTTGCACTCTCTCTAAACCAGTCGGGATGAACTGGGTCGGAGTGATTTATTATGTCGGAAAACGGTGTTTATGTGTTTTTACGAATCTGTTCTGTGATTTTACTGTGAGTGAAACTCTTGATAGTCTGATTTAGTGTTAGGCCCTGTTGAGCCACATTTTATAATAACGGTGCATTTTGTAATGAACTAGCCCAACGCATTTAGTAATACATTTTGCCGCATTATATATTAGGTCAGGGGCGTTTTTAGGATCCAAAGACATCAGGGGCTAATGAGAAATGATCAGGGGCTGAAACCATCGGCATTATTATTTTTTTGCTCTTTTTTTATGATGAAAAACGCATAAATAACACATAAATAATAATAAATAATGCTTTAAACTGTACAAATACATGTATTTTATTGACTGGATCTTTAATTAATCACCTGAATGAACTGATGCATGCCCTTTGCCTAACCTTAATCTAATTTAGACTATCACAGACAGTGGAGATTTCAGGTGGTGGTGATCTCGCAGCTCGCGAAAAAAAGGCCTTTTATAAGAAGTAAGGAGCATTTATGGGTACAAGTCGGGAACCGGCCTACCTTACATATTTCAAGGGTGCTGAGTCCAAAGAAAAATGGTACCCGAGTTAAATTTTGAGTTTTTTACCTTCTAATTTGCATATTAAAATGGCCGCCAAATTGCCCATCTTGCACAGTTATTCGACCATTTCCTCCTATTTTTTTTGTAAGTAGGCAATCAAGATGAGGAAATTAAGTTTCTAGATCGATAGTCAAGGGTCAAACAAGGATATAGTGGAGGCTCAGTGCCTTTTTTATGTATATATATATATATATATATATATATATGCAAAATACCAACTTTTAAGGTGAAATTAAGCATTATTTGTGTCATTTTTTAAGGCCGACATAAATATTAAAGTTACTCTGAAATTTTCCCTGTTGATATGACATATGATGTACACCATATTATATGATAACAAAGAAAAAAATCCATCGCAAGTTGTCTAGGATTTCCTGTTTTTTTTTTTTTTTTTTTGCAAATTAGGCATTTGTTCTCTAAATTCTCTAAAAACCCAGGTAAATAGGGAAAAATATTCAAAAAGAGACCACCATGAAACGTACCAAGTTGAATATTTAGATCAGTACATAGCATGGTCAGTCCCATCGCTGAGGACCCTTTGCCTGAGGTGAATTAACAGCAAAGAGGATCGTAACAGTTTCACACGCTTTGGTACCTATAGCCACCTACAGCCACCTACAGCCACCCATAGCCACTTATAGCCACATGCAGCCACCTGCAGCCACCTATAGCCACCTACAGCCACCTGCAGCCACCTGCAGCCACCTATAGCCACCTGCAGCCACCTGCAGCCACCTATAGCCACCTGCAGCCACCTATAGCCACCTATAGCCACCTGCAGCCACCTATAGCCACCTATAGCCACCTGCAGCCACCTATAGCCAACTGCAGCCAACTATAGCCACCTGCAGCCACCTATAGCCACCTATAGCCAACTGCAGCCACCTGCAGCCACCTATAGCCAACTGCAGCCACCTATAGCCACCTGCAGCCACCTGCAGCCACCTATAGCCAACTGCAGCTCACCTATAGCCAACTGCAGCCACCTATAGCCACCTGCAGCCACCTATAGCCACCTATAGCCAACTGCAGCCACCTATAGCCACCTGCAACCACCTATAGCCACCTGCAGCCACCTATAGCCACCTGCAGCCACCTATAGCCACCTGCAGCCACCTATAGCCAACTGCAGCCACCTATGGCCACCTATAGCCAACTGCAGCCACCTATAGCCACCTATAGCCAACTGCAGCCACCTATAGCCACCTGCAACCACCTATAGCCACCTGCAGCCAACTGCAGCCACCTATAGCCAACTGCAGCCACCTATAGCCACCTGCAACCACCTATAGCCACCTGCAACCACCTATAGCCAACTGCAGCCACCTATAGCCACCTGCAGCCACCTATAGCCACCTGCAGCTAGCTGCAGCCACCTACAGCCACATCTAGTCACCTGTAGCCACCTGCAGCCACCTATAGTCACCTGCAGCCACCTATAGCCACCTGCAGCCACCTATAGCCACCTGCAGCCACCTATAGCCACCTGCAGCCACCTATAGTCACCTGCAGCCACCTGCAGCCACCTATAGTCACCTGCAGCCACCTGCAGCCACCTATAGTCACCTATAGCCACCTGCAGCCACCTATAGCCACCTGCAGCCACCTATAGCCAAATGCCGAAAATCGGGGCTGTTATTCACTGCAATGTGTACATGTCAGAGTGATGACCAATGTCCTTGTTTAAATGTGGAGTTGTAGTCCTCAAGCATACCAAGGGAATGGGTAACCAAAGAACGTGGAAAAGGACTGCAGAAAGAAATACTAATCAAAATGAAATTCCAAAGAAAAATGGCACACAAGCAAACTAGAAAGGAATAAAAACAATTTACCAAAACAAGTGACCTATGGAACTTACAGAAGAAGACAGATGAAAGCAAAGCAATTCAGCTAGAAACATGAAAGAAAATATACAGAAACAAGATCTGATCTGTAGAACTGTTCAAGGGAAGTTTCATGTTTTTTTTTCCCTATTCACTTAAATTTTTCGATGTTTGAATTAAGAGCATTATGCTTTGTTTGCATAAAAAAATTAATTCTCAGACAACTTGCAATGGTGTTTTTCTTAATTATTATGTAATATGGAATACACACTGCGAACATTTAAGAGTGATATTGACTGAATATTTATGTCGGCCTTAACAATTACACAAATAATGCTTAATTTCACCTTAAAAGTTGGTATTTTGCATATATATATATATATATATATATATACAGTATATATTACTTAATTCATCATCTTGAATGCCTACTTACAAAAACACTTGGGGAAAACGGTCCAACGACCGAGCAAGACAGGCAGTTTGGCGGCCATTTTGATATGCAAATTAGAAGGTCAAAAACTCAAAATTTTGCTCGGGTACCGTTTTTTTTATTCAGCACCCTTGAAATATGTAAAGTAGGCCGGTTCCCGACTTGTACCCATAAATGCTCCTTACATTCACTTTTTGGGTACATCCCGTCTAGTCTATAAGCCGATCTTCCCACCGCCTATGATAAATCCCGAGCGCCTAAGTCCTAAAAAAAAAAAAAAAAAAAAAAAAATTTTTTTTTTTGGGTGTGTTTTAGGTTCGGGGCTAGAGGAAATACATTCGGGGCTCCAGCCTCGGAAGCCCATAGCTAAAAACGCCACTGTATTAGGTTATTACATTTTGAGAAGATTATTACAAAAAACCACTTGCAACTTTTTTATTCTCTAGAAAATGTAATAACATGGTGCATTATGTAATAAAAATTGTAAAGCATAGTTTATTTGTTTGTTATTGGCCTATATAATTCCAAACTTCAAATAGGCAACTAAAGTCATATTTGGAGTATTATGCATAGATGTATTGGGCTACATAGCTCTAAAGGAAATTGCATAAAAAACAACAAAAGTCACTCTTGTATAAATTCATTGATAAACAAACAACATTAATTGGTATTATTACAAAATGCACCATGTTATTACATTTCCTAGAAAATAAAGTTTTATAAAAATAAAAGTGCATTTTATAATAATCTTCTCAAATCTGCAATAACAAAACTTATTACAAAATGGGGCAGTTTATTACAAAATGCGGCTTTATTACAAAATGAAATGAAAAAGTTATTACATTTTGGACGTTTATTACAAAATGCAGCGTTATTACAAAATGCGGCTCAACAGGCCCTGACTGTCAGTGGTTGACATTTCCCCCAGTTTGTGTTTCTGTTTTGCCCCGCCTGTCTTCCATCTGCCCTGATTGTTCACACCTGTGTCTCGTTACCCCCTTGTGTATATCTGGTCTTGTCTTTCCCTTGATCCTTGTGGTTCCGCACTGTTTCCTTCCTCCATGTGTCCTGCCAAGTTTTCAGGTTTTGCTCTGGTGTTTTTGGTTGATCCTGCTCTGCAGCGTTTTTGGTTCTTGCCTTTTTTTAAAAAATAAACCCTTTTTGCTGAACTCCTGCCTCTCGCTCTCCTGCATCTGGGTCATCGTCCAACCACTCCGTGACAGAACGGAACCACAAGGAGCAGGGGCCTGTACTACGAAGCGGGATTTGGGGTTAGCGAGGTAACTTCAGGTTTAACCCTGGGTTTTCAGGACTACGACGGTGGTTCTCTTCTTACCGGGGTACATCGCCATGGTAACTTATGCTGAACACTGAACAGCTAACCTGCTCCGGAGCAGGTTATGTTCGAGATACAGATCGCCGGGTATAAAAGCACCGCCCGCTGACCAATCAGCTCTCTTGGAAAATGGCATGCCCTTTCGAAGAGAATCCAGTGGAGCTCGGTGCGCGGATCGTGAGAGGAAAAAAAAAAAGAGTGGGCTGACTTTCAACAAAAATTGAATTAGTCAAGAAACTAAGCAATTCCTTTCATACCCAAGTATCAACACTTTATCATTTCTTTTCTCCTGACAGAGAGGTATGTTATGGGATTCTGTTATAGTGGGAGTCCCCGCCCCCTCCGGTGTTGTCATGGTAACGTTTTGCCCCGACTGTTAAAACAGCTGATGTCTCGAACGTTAACCGTTGTTGAACGTTAATTAAATATACTGCTGAAGTGATAGACACGCTCCATGTCTCCTCTCCATTTATTCAACACAAACAAGGTATGCGAGTACGTTTGTCTTTGCTGTAGATACCCTCACGCCGTCTTTCTAAGAAAACTACTTTTGCAAATAAACCTTTATGTACAAACTGTAAATATACTGTAGAAACAAGGTATGAGTCATTTGAGAGAGGATGAAATGTCAGAACTCGTTTAATTTGAACACGACATGAACTTTTAATTTCAAGTCTAAATATTAAGTTAAATCACAGTGTAATTTATCCTTTGCTCTTCGCTACTGAAATAAGCAGCTCTGACAGCGGACTTCTCCATGCTTGCGATTGGTCATGCGCTGAAAACACTGCCCCTTTTATGTGCACGCGCTCATATCCAGATTGGAGAAACCTGGGTTGATATACCGAGTTGATAACCACCGTCGTGTGACCGCTTAGCGTGATTGCAATTGTCCGGGTTAGTGAATCTGGATAAGGAAAAGATATCCTGGGTATGTTGAACTTGCTTCGTAGTACAGGCCCCAGTATGGGGGTATTATTGTTCCAATATTGTTTGTGTGTGCGTATCTCAATCTGTGTGTGCGTAAAAAGATTTGTGTGTCTGTATTCAGATTTGTGTGTGCGTAAAAAGATTTGTGTGTCTGTATTCAGATCTGTGTGTGCGTAAAAAGATTTGTGTGTCTGTATTCAGATTTGTGTGTGCGTAAAAAGATTTGTGTGTCTGTATTAAGATCTGTGTGTGCGTAAAAAGATTCGTGTGTCTGTATTCAGATTTGTGTGTGCGCAAAAATCAGCCGGTAGCTCTCGATTGGCTGTCTTTGCACACGTGGATTTTGACACAGTTCTGCCGCGGCAAATCTGTAAAAAGATCTGTGTGTAAAACGATTTGTCCGTAACTTTTGCTTTGCCCTGAGCTCGGACTCACAGGCTCACGCCAGGCTACAGTAGCAATGCAGCCTTCACCACTAGTCGGCGCGTAGCTCTCAGTCAGTACTTTACCTGCAGCAGTTCCATCGGGTTTCTGAACATATTACTAGACATCGTTTGGACTTTTATACTGCATGCAAACACCTGAACCCCATCTACTTCGGACCTATGTCGGACATTTAGTAATCGGGTTGCATATGGAGTAAGATAACTTCCAAAAAGATGTGTCCATGTTATAACTATTCGTATTCGTAATGATAAACATTTGTATGTAAATAAAAACGTTGTACTCAAAATGCTGCTGTCACGCACATGAGTCTGACAAATTATTAGGTTAAGAGTAAGAAATTAGGTAAGAAATTGACCTTTTACGTCTCATTTATTCATTCACACACGCACTAATATATTTGGGAAACAGTTAGGCACCAAATATAATATATTTAATTTTCTCAGAGGGCAAAAATAAGAACTTTATTGATCCCACATACTGTAGGAGTAATTCATGTCATATTAGAGAACAAGGTAGTGCCGAAAAACAATATATAGCCTATCCCCCCTCACAAAAATAAGAAAAATATATTTTCTCATCAACAAAGCATATTTTACATAAACATATTAAAAAATTTTCAAGTAACAAAATAACATATTTGAACAATTCTTCAATTTTTTCAGTTCTTTTATTGTCTGAAAAATTGTTCAAATGTGTTATTTTGTTATTTGAAAAAATTTAAATTTGTTTTGTTGATGAGAAAATATGTTTCTCTATTCTTATTTTTGTGAGGGGGATAGATTATTGTTTTTTTTTTCAGCACTACCTTGTTCTTTATAGCTGATATAAAATGAATTACTCCTATGTGGGATCAATAAAGTTCTTATTTTTGCCCTCTGAGAAAATTAAATATATTATATTTGGTGCCTAACTGTTTCCCAAATATATTAGTGCGTGTGTGAATGAATAAATGAGACGTAAAAGGTCAATTTCTTACCTAATTTCTTACTCTTACCCTAATAATTTATCAGACTCATGTGCGTGACAGCAGCATTTTGAGTACAACTTTTTTATTTACATACAAATGTTTATCATTATGAATACGAATAGTTATAACATGGACACATCTTTTTGGAAGTTATCTTACTCCATATGCAACCCGATTACTAAATGTCCGACATAGGTCCGAAGTAGATGGGGTTCAGGTGTTTGCATGCAGTATAAAAGTCAGAACGATGTCTAATAATATGTTCAAAACCCCGATGGAACTGCTGCAGGTAAAGTACTGACTGAGAGCTACGCGCCGAACTAGTGGTGTGAAGGCTGCATTGCTACTGTAGCCTGGCGTGAGCCTGTGAGTCCGAGCTAAGGGCAAAGGAAAAGTTACGGACGGACGAATCGTTTTACACACAGATCTTTTTACAGATTTGCCGCGGCAGAAGTGTGTCAAAATCCACGTGTGCAAAGACAGCCAATCGAGAGCTACCGGCTGATTTTTGCGCACACATAAATCTGAATACAGACACACGAATCTTTTTACGCACACACAGATCTTAATACAGACACACAAATCTTTTTACACACACACAAATGTGAATACAGACACACAAATCTTTTTACGCACACACAGATCTGAATACAGACACACAAATCTTTTTACGCACACACAGATCTGAATACAGACACACAGATCTTTTTACGCACACACAGATTGAGATACGCACACACAAATAATATTGGAACAATAATACCCCCATACCCCAGGGGAAAGACAAGACCAGATATACACAAGGGGGTAACGAGACACAGGTGTGAACAATCAGGGCAGATGGAAGACAGGCGGGGCAAAACAGAAACACAAACTGGGGGAAATGTCAACCACTGACACTGACAGAGAATTCATGCAGCCAGTTTGTGCTGTTGTGGATAGTAAGATTAAATCATGTAAATAATACGAGTTGTAAGCTAAACAAAGAGAATTTATTTTGAAATGCTTATGTGAATTCATGTTTGGTTTATTTAAGTTATGATGGATATTAAGAATTCATGAAACAAGGGCAGTTGGAATAAAAATGAGATCGACACTGAAAGGCACTAACTTTATTTACTTACATCAAATCAATCATTTATTATGGACTAAATGAGTATTTTTCCTGCATGACTATAGGCTGTTTCTTTTTTTTAGTCCTTCACCTGGATTCTCTCTCCTGGTTCCTCTCCTGTCATCCATATCCATCTCCATCCTGGTTGCTACTCCACATCTTTGGACAGTCACCGTTAAAGAGGGTGGTAGGACTTTGAGTGCACTCATTTTATTTTATTTATTTAGGCTTATTTTTCCATTCATTTGAGCTTTTGGGACAATTTACCTTTTAATACCCGAGATCTCAGAGGTTCTTGTTATTTCTTCTTTAAATGTCTTTAAATTACTTACTTGTTTTTTTGGGAAACTGTCATGTGAAAAATGTATTATGATATACCTCCTTTCAACTTTCAGTCTGTTGTGTGGTATTTGCAGTAGACATTACAGGTCTCAATCAACATTTAGTCAGGTATATATCATGGAGTCTAGAGTTAAAGTTGACCCTCATTTTCCTGTTTGATCTTTAACGCTGTCTTAGAGTGACAGGCGCAGGGAGGGGTTACACACTCACTTTGTATTTCTTGCTGCCTAACTGATCATTTTCAACTAATCAAATCACTTAAATGACATTGAATTATAAAAATAGGGGACATTATGTAATCTTTTCAAAAGCATGTGTGGTTATGCAGACATGATGTATTAAAACTGCCTGCTGGTCCACTGGAGAGAGGAGCTACATTGTCCTCCACACTCACAGAAATACTCAGGCCTAATTTTAGGCCTAAGATTTATGTATTCAAATTACATGTCAAATTTCCGTCCTTTTCCATTACATAGATTTATCATAAATAGGCTAATAAACTTAATGTGGTGCATATTTGTCAGTCAAACGGAAATGACACAACTTGGAACAAGATTTATGAAATAATACCAATAAACCCAATATGTTTATAGACAGGTTTATGTGTACATTAATCTAATTGGTTTCAAATACGTAAGGACCAGTGTATGTATTGAATACATAGTGCACTGATTTTAAGTATTTGAAACCAATTAGATTTATAAAAGGATGGAAAAAACTTGAAAAGAAACGTATGATTAAAATTCATGAATCAGGCCTTAATATTTCTGTAAGCGCATGGATTTGGTTATCTGGGATGACAAGTCTCACTGCAGGCTTTGAAAATTGGTGGAAAATTGAACAAGAACTTCATTCAGGGGACTGCAAAAGTCGTCAAGTCGACGACATCTAAATTAACACTGATGGAAACCAGAAGTAATAATAGCTAAAAGTCTTGTAAGAACATGCAGGGCAAGAGACCAGCTCCACTTAGAACAGAACCAAGGTTTCTTTAAAGCAATTTAGAAAAGGTTTTACTATTTTATTTAAGCAAAAGCAACTGAGAAAAGGAACCGACACAAAAAAGGTAGGTTTTAACAACAAAAGAACTGCTAATTGACATTTGGTCTGCATTATTTCAGTGGTAGCAGCAGATCATTTCAACGTACGCCAATAGCACATAATGTAGTTTTGAAGTTGTGGTTACTTTCATATGTTTATGTGTGACCAGGTTGGGTGTAGTAATATCTGAGATACGGTTTGTTTATGTATTCTGTACTTGTTTGAATGTTTCCATATCTAACTACTATTCATCCGTAATTATGGAACTTGCTGAATTTTTTATTTTTTTTTAATATCTGTTCTTATACCCAATATGACATACTACGGCGTGGAAACGTTGTTTTCTTCCCTCTGTATCAGGAGAGCTTCTTTTCCATTTCTGTAGACTGAACTTTGACCAAAATATCCTCCCTTCGGTAAAATTCAATTGCCACTTTCTGTTTTTCTCAGCACATACTGTCCTGTGAAAATGACTATTGTCTCCTCTCTGAATATGATAATTTGCAAGAGCTCTCACTCACCTTCAACACAGGTCATAAATGTCATTTTATTTTTCCATTTCCCAGAAGAAACCGTTCTGTCATCCAAAAAACAAAGTGCACAGCCTTTCAATTCTCTGGTTTCTCTGGTATCCCATGACATTAAATAAGTACAACTTTAGATGAACAGCAACCAATGACATAGTGGACTGTCTCATTATATGTACAACAAACAAATGCAGAAACACAGACAGACATTATATCAGCATTGATCTTCCAGAATTAATAGTTGCTGCTTCTTAACCTGGCAATTGTTACAAGGTCATTTCCAAAGAATCTGAGGTCCCTCAGTCCTTCTGTGGTGAGAAATATTCTTCCCAGGAAGCTTTCAAGACACTACCCAGTCTCCCCAGATGTTGTCATAAAAAGGTCAGTCCATCCAATGCCTAGAGAATCAAGGCTGCCCTTGTGAGGCAGACCTGCTTGCAGTCAAACGCTTAATCCCAACTATCCACTGGCTTTGCAGACTATCTTCCGACTGCCACCTCAACCATACATGTACCCGCACCGAGCACCCTACTGTGAGGGCTTGATTGACTTGATGTCAGGTAGGATGTGCAGCATGTGTAGGTCTGGCGTCGGGGATCTGGGTCTTGTGACCTCAACCTCAGTGAATTGCGGGAGTCTCACTCTGGCTGTCAAGTAGGGTTGAACGATTAATTGCATTTGCGATAATATCGCGATGTGATAAAATTAGATTTTCTCACTGCAAAGGCTACGATTTGACCAGTCACGTGATCTGGTCACGTAATGTGCGAGTGAGCAGAGCGGGAAGAGCAGAGCCGGCAGGGAAAAAAAGTCAACAGTGCCGCGTAACCTAAATCTACCATGGCCTCAGTGTTAGGGCTCGGCCGGGCGGGGAGCGGGCTGCGGAAATATATGAGCACAGAGTCAGCGTGGCGAGGAGCTGCGCGCGGTGACGAGTCGGGTGTGCGTCGGCGGACAGTGGATTCGCTGTGAGCCACACCTGCAGCTCGTCAGGAGGAGAGGTTAAAGAGCGGGGCTGAGAGTTGTTCATTGCTGGTTTGTTTTGTTAACTCTGAGCTTTGTTGGTTTGTTTGTTAGTTTGCTGGTAGTTTTTTTTCTCCCTGTGATTTTTGAGTTATTTTTTTTTTTTTTTTTTTTTTTTTTTTTTTTTTTTTTCATTTTTTTTTTTTTATATTTATTGTTTTTCCTTTTACAAAGCATTTTTATAAAATAACAACATGAACATGGGGTGTTTTCTGTCACAATTTACAGCAAAGTAATTAACCAATCAAGTACAAAAGAAACTTAAACAAAATAAGGACGTTTCAGAGAGATGTACATTTTCCATTGCTTCCAGATGTCGTTGAATTTTGATTGCTGGAGCCTCATTGAAAAAGTGATTCTTTCCATTACATACAGATCATAAATAATATCATACCATTCATCTATAGATGGGGCGTCTGGCTTGAGCCACTTCTTTGTAATTGCTTTCCTTGCTGCTAGACTCAGTATTCCCAATATATATCTATTTTTCACATTTGCATTAGCCGAGTGTACCAGCCCAAAAAGAAGTTCGTCCCATTTAAATGTAATGTCAGTTCCAAATACAATTACTAGTTCTGAATATACCTTGCGCCAGAATATATTTATTTTTGGACAAGCCCAGAACAAATGATAGTGATTTGCTTCCTGAGAACTACACAACCTCCAACAGCTAGAAGATCCTGTATGGTGGCCATGCTGAGCAGGTGTAATGAAATATCTGGTGAGACACTTCCAGCCGAAAGATCTCCATGAGTTTGAGCATGATATCCTCCACTGAAATTCACAGTATTTAATCCAGGTATCTTCTGAAAGGCAGCTGTTGGTTTCCCTGTCCCATTTTTGTTTTATATATGTGGTATTCACTTTTTTCATTTCCTGCAGGCCTCTATAGAGTCTAGAGATGACTTTAAGCTTGGAGTCTGTTCTATACGCACTGATAAATACTTTTAATAAACTGTTGTCAAATGTCTTTTGACTTTTTAATATAGTGCTGTTTAGATGGTGGCGTACCTGAAGAAATCTAAAAAAGTCACTATTATTGAGACCATGTAGTCTTTTCAACTCCTCAAAGCTCTTCAGTGTTGTCTGTTTGAACAAGGTACAATATGAGGAGAGACCCCGGCTAACCCATCCCCTATAGTTGGCATCCATCTTATTTGGGGCAAAGTCAAGATCGTAACAGCACCATTTCAAAATCTTTACCTCTTCTAACATATCATTTCTAGTGATAACGTTTAACCATGTTTTCAGTGATAAGTTGATCCATTTATTTCCTGTTTCCATCAAACTTTTAATTTGTCTTTTATCTCCTATTCTTGCTTGAATTGGCATCGTCCCCGATATGTTTTGCTCGATTTCCTTCCATCTTGCCTTGTAATCTGAGACGCACCAACAGAAAAGGATCCTTAGCTGGGCCGATACATAATAATCTTTTAGGCAGGGAAGAGCCAGTCCACCCTTATTTTTTGATAATTGAAGAGTTTGGAACCTTATTCTCGGTTTTTTCCCCTGCCAAATATAACGTGACAATAATTTATCCCATTCATTGAATTGTTTATCATTAATTTCAATTGGGAGGGTCTGAAATAGATATAATATCCTTGGCAAGATGTTCATTTTTACCGATTCAATTCGAGATTCAAAACTTAATATTGGAATAAGATTCCATCTTTTCATGTCTTCTTTTAATTTCTTATTCAATAGATCAAAATTTAAGTTGTATAAGTTTGATAAATTTTTTGGGATGTTTACTCCCAGATACTTCATATGCTCCAGATCCCATTTCAGTTGAATCTTAGAAGTAATGTTTTGGCTAGGTTTGTAATTTAAGTTTAGTACTTGGGTCTTTTGAATGTTAAGTTTATAGCCTGAGACCGAGCCAAAAGCATCTAAGAATGATAGTAGCTTCAAAATTGAGTTTTCGGGGTTTGACAGACTAATTAAAACGTCATCAGCAAATAAAGAAATCTTGTATTCTTGGTCTAATATTTTTATTCCAGTGATATTATTGTTCTGAGTAATCCCCTGACTTAACGGTTCAATAAACAATGCAAACAACAATGGGCTCAATGGGCAGCCCTGTCTGGTCCCTCTTTCCAGGCCAAATTGGTTTGAAATTGATCCATTTATTTTTACTCTAGCTTTCGGTTTATTATATAGTGCTTTAATAGTTTTAATAAAAATTTGATGAAATCCAAATTTGTCCAATAGTCGAAATAGGAACTCTAAATTAACCTGATCAAAAGCCTTCTCGGCATCAAGACTTAAAATTACTGCCTGGAGTTTATTTTTGTTTATCTCATCAATCACATGAAGCGTTCGGCGAATGCTATCTTGGGTCTGTCTTTGCTGTATAAAACCTGTTTGATCTAGACTTATTATCTGAGGAAGAATATTTTCAATTCTTTTTGCCAAAATGTGGGTAAAGATCTTATAGTCTTGGTTCAAAACACTTATCGGCCGATAGTTTCCACAGTCTAACTTGTCTTTACCCTCTTTCGGTATCACGGAGATTACTGCTTCTTTCCAAGAGACAGGAACAATGCCAGTTTTAAGCACATGGTTGTATGTGGTTTTCATTCTAGGGGTGAGTAAGTCCTTCATCTCTTTGTACCACTCTGCTGGAAATCCGTCTGGCCCTGACGCTTTGTTTATCTTTGAATGTGATATTGCCCTTTTAATTTCTTCATCTGTAATTTCCCCAATTAGAATCTTGTTTTGTTCTTCAGTCACTTTGGGTAATTTTATGAGTTTTATAAAATCTTCCATCTCTTTTTCGTCTGTTTTGGGTTGGGTATATAGATTTGTGTAGAATGTTTCAAAGGTTTGTTGGATATCTTTTATTTTGTAGTGTGTAGAGTTAGTAATGTGGTCCCTTATTTTATGAATTGTATTTTCTGCCTGTTGCTTTTTTAATTTGTAAGCTAATAATTTAGCTGATTTATTTCCGGTTTCATAGTATTTTTGTTTTAGAAAGGTTAATTTTTTTTTAATATCATTCGAGTAAATTTCATTCAATTCGTTTTTTTTCTTACTCATTTCCATTTTTACTCCTGGATTTAATGTCTTTTTATGTGCGTTCTCTAATTTTTCCAGTTCCGACTGTAGCTGTTCAATTTTTGCCTTTCTCTTTTTTTTCAAATTCGAGCAGTAGGCTATTAGTTTTCCCCTTAAAACCACTTTGCAAGCATCCCAAAGAGTCTGTGGGGAAACTTCTCCGTTGTCGTTTTCATCAAAATATTGCTTTATGTCTGTTCTTATTTGTTCCCGCATTGGATCTAGAATCCCTGTATTCAGGCTCCAAATTGTCCTCTTTTTTTCGGTGTCTAATGTTATATTTAAGTAGACTGGTGCATGATCAGATAGATCCATAGTCCCAATATTGCAATTTGTAACCCTGTAAATGTCCCTTTGATACATAAGGTAATAATCAAGCCTAGAATAAATCAAATGTGGGTGAGAAAAAAAGGTGAAGTCTTTTTTAGTCGGATTCAGTTCTCTCCAAGTATCACAGAGACCGAACTCCCTCATCATTGTTTTTATATTTTTGGTAGTCTTCTTCTCTCCCGTGTAGCAGGGTTTTGATGTGTCCAGGGTTGGGTGTAGTCTAACATTGAAGTCTCCACCGCAGATTAGGGTACCCTGCGCCTCCGAGACTAATAACTCGAAAATTTGTTTGAAAAATGTCCACTCTGATAGTGGAGGAGCGTAAACATTCAAGAAGGTAACTAAAGCCCCCTGTAGATAACCTCGGACCAGAACAAATCTCCCATCTAAGTCTTTCTTTTCATAAATGCACTCAAAATTTAATTTCTTAGAAATCAAGATTACCACCCCTCTCTTTGAGCCTTGTCTACAGGAAGACGAGTACTGATTAAATCGCCATCTTATAAGTTTTTCATGTTCAGAGTTTGATAAATGTGTCTCTTGGAGGAGAGCTATTTCTACTTCTTCCCTCTTTAATTTTGCCATAATTTTGCTTCTCTTGATTGGATTGCCTAGACCATTTACATTATATGTAATGACCTTAATTGACTTGGTATTTTGCATTATATGTCATTTAAGTATAATTGAAGTCTGTAACGCCATAAAAAAAGAAGAAAAAAAGAAAAAAAAAGACTTTTACACCCCTGGTGCTGTGGGTAACAGTAGCACCAACACAAACATTAACTACAACAAAAACATAACAAAAATACACACTGGCTTCCAACGATGAGGCCTCTTTCATGGCCTCATAACTCAGATGGAACTTGAGTTTAGAGGGAAAGTCTCTTCCATCTGGCGATGGGGGAGGGCCCTCTTCAGCCTCTAAGCTGATAGACAGGTCCAGTGTCCAATGAGGTGTCCCGATTTCACTTTTTTATTCCTTTTGCCCTTAAAATTATCTATTTGTAGTATTACACAAATAACCTCACAGAATATATATTTTCTAGAATACGACTCTCTCATCTCAATGTCAAGTGGCATGGAGGAATATGTATATAATCATTACATTAATTAAATTCTCGATACTTATCCGGTGTCCTGACGTCGGAATCTTTGGAGTGACTCTTTGAAGCCGCGCTTGGCGCTCGGGTTCTCCCGGTTTCCTCGCCGTCCGCCGGCGGGTTGCCAAGTCAGCCGGCTGATCTGATCCAAAAGAGAAGCTGGGTTTTTCAGAACCGTCACCGGGATCCCCCTCGCAGCCATGTCCTCGGTCGCCGCCTCCGCCGAGTTGTAGGTCACCGCGCCTTCCTTGTAGTGCGCCCGCAGCCTGGCCGGGAACGGGGTCTGAAACCGTATGTTTCGCTCCTTCAGCGCAGCCTTCGCCTCCGTGTATTCCCTCCGCCTCCTCAGCAGCTCCGGTGCGTAGTCGTGATCCATCTGTATCTTCTTCCCTTGGAAGTCGATTCCCTTTCTTTGCCACGCTTTCTTGATCACCTCTTCTTTCATTTTAAAGCTCGAGAATTTAACCACGATGGATCTCGGCGGGGCTTCAGCCGGGGGTCTCGTGCTGAGCGCCCGGTGCGCCCTCTCGATATTCAGGGCTGTGGAGGACGGGAGCTCCAGGCCTTTAATTAACAGATCTTCCACGAATGTAGTCATTGTTTCCGTGCCTTCTTCAGCTCCCTCCTTCACCCCGTACAGTCTGACGTTCTCCCGCCGGGAGCGCCCCTCCAGGTCCATCAATTTAGCTTCTGTTCGGATCTGAAGTTTCACCAACTCAGTCAAAACCCCCTCCGTAGACTGGATTCGAGTCTCTGCTGCGTCTATGCGCTCCTCCGTCTCCTCCACTCGTTTGTAGATCTTATTAATGTCTTCGCTGATGTCGGTTAGTTTTTGGTTGGAGTCTTTTCTAAACTCTCGTAGCTCTTTTAGGATAATTCCGAGATTGGCATCGTGGCTCTGTTCCGGGTCAGTCGGCTGCGTGTCCGCTAGCATGTTGTCGCCAGCTTGTGACAGTCGCTCCTCTTCCATATCGTCGTTTTCCTTCCTTTGTGTGACACTTTTCTTCGCTTTCCTGGGCATCATTTTTGGTCCGTCTCCTTTACATGTATATTTACGCTCCACAGAGGAATTTCGAGTCGTGGTCGGACCGTTTTTAATTTTTATCGTCGGGACCCTGTCAGTCTATGCTGCCATCACTCTGCCAGCCAGACCGGAGATTTTTGAGTTATTTGTGAAGAAGTTCTGAGTTCCCTGTGAGGAAGGGTTTTTTGTTCCCTGTGGGAGTTTTTTTTGTGTTTTTCTATTAAACTACGCATCGTTTTGGCTAAAGTTTAACCCGGTTTGGTGTTGTGCGATTGGATTCAGAGAGAACGACCCATAACACTCGTGTATAGAGACGCGTGTAGACATGTTAAAGAGGTAAAGCCACAGATTTGTTTTCTTTATTGTTGTAATCTGTGCTTTAAATAAATCTGACATTGTTTATTATAAAAAAGACTGATTTATTGCTTGTGTAGTTGAAAAATACATGAGAACAGGACCTTGAAAAAATAATCGCATATTAAATCGCAATCACAATAAAAAAAATTGCAATTAGATTATTTTCAAAAATCGTTCAGCCCTACTGTCAAGGTAGACAACACTCCTCACTCTGCTGGAGGGAACGAGAGGGACAGTGAAAAACAGTGTATATATATTTGTTATATTCCTTCACTGAGATTAAAGGTGCCCCAAAAAATTGTTTTTGGGACCAGGCCTCGATGAGCAAAATGTTGTGGATAATGTGACGAGTCCTTGTCAGCAGGGATCACCTTCATGTGCATTCAATTGGAAAAGAAAAGAACAAGCTACCGCCAGTACCTACAGATTATAATGCGGAACCCGGCGTCAGGGATGTGAAAAAATAATTTACATTATGAAATCAAACGTGAGCTGAATACTGATCAGGGCCCCCAAACACAAAACAAATGAAAAACACCTTTACTTCACTATCTCATTCATGTTGTGCCTCAAAGTGCCCAAGAAGATCAAGATGTACAGAGGAGAACAACAACTTGATTGTGTTTATTGCAAAAGCGTTTGAAAACTGCAGCAAGGACATCTCCATGATCATCCACATTTCTGTGTAGCGTCGGCTGGAGCTGACTGAATTCTAAATGTTTTAATATTTTGTTCATTTCTCAGCCTCAGGCTTTTTCAAATGTATTTAAACCTGTACTTTACAAAAATGTTAACTACACTATTCCACTACACAACTTGTGCAATATAGAGAGGAATAATTTAATGTTGTTTATTTTTAACTATAGTCTAACGCTGGCCTCTACGACTTAAAATATTCTTATTGCTGATGACATTCCTGTGAGTATGTATGTACGTACGTTATACATTATATATATTTCACTACCAAAGAAATGTAAATACACACCTTATCATTCATTCAACAATATTTGATTTGGTTTCCCTTCAACATCGTTACTTTAAAAAGTCTCAGTTAAGGGGTGTCAAAGTAGTGCGTTGATTAAGTAGTTAAAGGCATATTTAGCGTGTTAGGTTTTATTAATCACTTTATCTATTTTTTAATCTCTAATTTTATTTTTTCTGTTTGCGAGTTGCCTTTATTGTGAAATCTGTGTTCGTGCAGTGGGCATCTTGTGCTTGAGTGGGTGGTTTTTGTCTAGTTCAAAATATGACAAGAAGACACCTGTTGTCTTCTGATTGTAACAGTCTTATGTTACTAGATTCTTTATGGAAGTGATTTTACTCATGAGCTGTTCAAATAAGACCAGTTTTATGTTTTAATCTGACAAAAAAAGCCCTTTGGATTTGCACTCTGGAATACTCAGATTTGCATTTTTGTAACGGTGATGTCCAAAACACACATTTTTAAAGACGATTTATCATCTTAATGAGATAATTCACTCATCTTTTGTCAGATTAACTTTTTTCCTCTTTTTTTCCTCCATCCCCTTCCTCCATTTTTGACAGTTGACCTAAAATTGGCAATTTTGTATTTTCATGTGAAAATACGTCTTTAGTCTGCATTAATCTTCCCTCTCTGTGAAAGATTTTCATACTTACTATTTAACTGATGTGTAGTCATTAAAAAGTGATGATACGCCACCATCATCATCACCTTACAGTTCTTCTGTGGATGTGGTGCCAGTGGTGAAATAAAGTGATGACTTACATTTCATTTAGTATCTATTTCTATTTTTAACTCCAAACAGATAGCTAATTTTGGTTTCAGTATGTTACAATAACTACACAATTTAACTGAAGCAGGCACACCCTGGGGATGCTGCTTTCTCCAGTCCGTTTTCGGATTCATTATTTATTTATTTTTTATTTTCTTATTTTTTTATCCCCGATTTTTTCCCATTTTTATCACCCAGTGATAAAAATGGGAAAACCTATCTAAGTCAGTCCTGGGCATTGCGCTGAAGTCATGGGGGAACTTGACACGCATTCAGCGCCCACAGCGTCCCCGGCTGGAATTGAACCCAGGACCTTCTTGCTGTGAGACGGCTGCACTACCAGCTGCGCCACCGTGCCCCAGTTTTCAGATGAATTGATTGATTAATTAATTATTAATAAGTAATATAGATTGCATTTGAAGGAAAAAAAATAATTATTACTGGCAACTAATTTCAATTTATTTATTGAAACTTGTTTATAGGGCTGGCCGATATGGCCTTTTATTAATATCTCAATATTTTTAGGCCTTGTCGCGATACACAATATTTATCTTGATATTTTGCCTTAGCCTAGAATTAACACTTTGATGCATACAATCACATCAGTATTATGATTCTATGCGTCTACATTAAAACATTCTTGTTCATGCTGCATTACTAATTTTAAACTTTCATGCAAAAAGGGGGAAATCACAAATAAGTCAAGTTTACCAAAACTGTATTTATTAAACAGTTACTAAGCAGGGGGTGGCACAAACATAAAAATTGTCATTTCAAAACCAAAAAAAAAAACAGACAACATTTCAAAACAAGAAATGAGTGCACTTTTGTGCATGCTGTAACTAACATGGCATTTCAAAACAAAATTAAAGTGCACTTTTGTACATAATGCCACTACAATATTTTAAAACAAATAAAGTGCCTTTTTGTGCATGATGTCACTAAGATGACATTTCAAAACAACACTAAATTAAAGTGAAAGGTTCACAGCTTTAGTTTTGGTTTCTATTGTATGAATTGTATGGCACAAATCACAAGTTAAAAAAATATGTAGTTGTATTTTGTTCCTTTGTGACAACAACCAATGAGTCAGGTTGTTTAGAGGTTTTGTGCCAAAAACACAAACCTATCAACAGTGTCTGGTTTAAGAGATGCTCGATGGAATGTAACTATATTGGTAATTATTGTAACTATATATTGTAACCACTGATACTAAATACCTTTTCCGATGGGGAACTGGTGGCGGGCACACACAGATACTTTTTTGCCACATTTTTCAGGTTTGGGAACATTTCCTCATGGTTGTTCCACCACTGCAAGGGATTTGCTTCACTGTCAACATTAACAGACTGCAAGTAGGCAGACAACTCTTTTTCAATACGCTCTCTCTGTGATATTGTGGCAGAGGGTGTTGCTGCAGTTTTAAAGAAGCTTCCGAGGGATTTCTTCCTTAGTGGCTCTGCTGGCTGTGATACTGTTGCATCTTGCAGCCAACTCAGCTGTGCTCTGGTCAGACTTAGACAGCGTTGCCTCCATCTCGGTTATGGCTCTGCTCTTGATGTCCTCCACCTTTTCTTCTGTGCAGTATGTTGTCTTGAACGTAGAATCCACTAAGCCTGCCATGTCCAGCAGGTCGTTAGTGTCATCCTGACTTGCCAAGAGGCTGGACTGGAAGAGACTGGAGAGCTTGACATAGGACACTGTGACATAGCTCTCACCGGATAGAGCATCAGTGAATTCCAGGAGGGGTTTGAGAGCCTTGTGCACTGACTCTAGGACTTCCAGGTCTTGCCAGGTGAGAACGAGATGCCGGGTTCTCTTGTCTGCAGCTAAGACTTGAGAAATGACCTTCTCCTGCTCCAGCACCCGCTCAGTCATCTTCTCTCGGCATCCCCACCTGGTAGGAGACTCACTGATCAGCTGGTGTGCAGGGAGATTCAGCTCTTGCTGCGCTGTGGCCAGGTCTCTCCTCCTTTTCCAACTGAAAGAGAAGCTGCTCACCACCTTCTTGCACACAGCCAATACGGGGGTCCTTCATGCTTCTCTCTGAGAATGAAAACAAACGTTTAAAATGTTAGAATAATTTAAAATGTTATAGTAATTGTGAAGAAATCCACTCAGCCTAACACCAAAACTAATTTTGGTAATTCTTTTTTATACAGTAATGTGTAGAAGGGAAGATGCTTTAAAAAAAAAAAAGTTTCAAAATATAAAAAATGCACTATAAAGAGCAGTCTACTCGACTCACACATGAAGAAAAAGAAAAAAATATCATGTAAGACAATATATATCAAAACTTTTTTGAAAAACCTCACTCACTCACTCACTCACTCACTCACTCACTCACTCACTCACTCACTCACTCACTCACTCACTCAAATTGCATAGATATAATATTATTAAGTTCTCTGTGTTATGACCATGCTGTTACAACACTGCTCATAATAAAGATGATTACTACCGTATTTTCACGTCCATTCGGCGCACCGTGTGAAAAGGCGCACCCTCAGTTTTGTGTGTCATTTTTGGATTTTAAACACACATACGGCGCACCGTCCCAAAAGGCGCAGTCTACAGACACGGAGCTGCACACACGCGCGCCGCAAAACACACGCGCGCCGCAAAACACACACACCCGCTGCAGAACACACACACAAGCACACAAGTGTGCTTATTTAAAAATAGAGCGGGAGCAAAACTTTGATTGTACTTTATTTCAGTTTTTACATTAATCGAACCCTTCAAAGTCCTCATTCTCTGTTTCTGCATTAAAGAGCTCCACTAATTCAGCTGCGCCAGTCCGAATTTCCTCGGTGTCAGTCACTTTCTGTGCCGTGCGGCCCCTCGGAAATGCCGGCTTTTGCAAAAGCCTGGACAACAGTCCCAGCAGAAAACGTTAGCCCATGCATGATGTGTGAAAAAAAAACACCGGGTCGCCGCACATAGACCTGCCTCAGCCACTTGATCATCATCCCTTCATCCAGCCAGCCCTTTTCATTCGCCTTTATAATGACTCCGGCTGGAAACGTCTGTAGGCAAAGATTTTCTTTTAAAAATCACCATAGGCGTTTCTGTCCATCAGCGTGGCAGGCAAGCACAACAATAAATGGCGACTTTACATACCCGTTGTGTGGATCTCCACCGCACGGGTCCCATCTATCCACCGCGCTGGTCCCGTCTCTCCCCGGCGCGGGTCCCGTTTCTCCACCGCACTGGTCCCGCTGGCAACTCACGGTGGCTTCACACGCCCCCTTCTCCCTTTACCGTTCTCGTGGTGGCCGTCCGCCTTACATTACCGTAATACAGGTAATAGATACGGCACACCGTTTCATTGGGCGCGCAGCACATTTTTAAAAAGAAAAAATAATTTTATGTGCGCCTTATGGTCGCGAAAATACGGTATTTTATCACGGGTAAACACTCACCAATTGCAAGATGCAGGCGATGGCCAAAACACTGTAGACGTGTCCACTGGTTCAGGCTCACAGCTTTGATTATGTTAGCGCCGTTATCGGTGGTGATGCACACCTGATGAGCTTCATTTAAGTTCCATGACATGAGAGCATCTTGCAGACCTTGTGCGATGATCTCGCCAGTGATCAGGCAGAAAGCTCGTCTGAAGGCACTTGCTTTTCAACTCCCAATTGTCGATGTAGTGGACCGTCAAACTGAGGTATGGCTCACACGTTCGGCTGCTCCAAATATCGGCAGTTGTGGAGAAATGGGTTACATTTGTGAGCTGACCGGCCAGCTCTTCTCTCACTTTAATGTACAACTCATGCATAGCTTTCTCTGCAAAATATTTGCGACCCGACAGATAATATCTTGGGTCAAGTGTGTTGATGAGCTTTCTGAATCCGGGCTTTTCAACCACACTAACTGGGGCCATGTCTTTCGCTATGTGGTGGGTTACTGCGGACGTTATTTCCTTCTGTTTCTGACTGTTTTTGTCGTACGTGTTGATCTGGAAAGGGACGACGCCAGACTCAATTGTGTGAGTGCTGGTTGCTTCGGCATTTTCTTTGATGTAGCACCGGCCTCAGATGTGCGGAGTTTCAAGCACTCTTCATTTTCTAGCAGGGGTTTTTTCAAACAATTAAATACATTTGTGGTACCTTTTGTGGCAACGCTTTTGTGACATATTTTGCATATCACCGTTTTTTGTTCAACATCTCAGACGATGGATCCTGTGCTGTTTTTCTTGGGAATTAATTCCTCGTCCATTCGTTAGCTCGTTTCGGTAGCTGCAGCTACCTTTCTGCTGGGCGGGGGCGTATGATGATGCACGCATGTGACTGACGTATGTAACTAGGTGCGCTTGTTTTATCTCTCTGAGAAGGAGAGACGAGAAGGAGTGAGAAAAGCCTGTAATTTAATGTTAGCGGCTAAAAGCAAAATGCGTGACAATGTATCAGGGCTTAAAGTAAAAAACAATCCTGAGCCTGAACTTTTTTCCGGGAGCGGGGGCACATGCGCTCGGCAATTTGGCAAGCAACAAAAATGACATCATTTGAATATTATTTTCCTTTTCATTTTGGATGCTTTTGATATCAAGTTTCGCCAGTCGTCATTGTGTTTGACAGGGTATAGGATGACCTACAATCTAAAATATGAACATTTTTAATCAAAGGTCATAATGTTATAAGGGCAGGTGAAACTCAGGTGGGGTAATTAATTGGTGGAATTATTGATTAGCAACCATTTAATTCAGTAAAGGGCGATGTATATATCACTTCCACTATTTATTTTTAATTTGTAAAACACTTACAGTGCAACTGTTGAACAATAAAAGAGGAAAGAACCTGGCTGGCCCAGAGGATGTCTGGCTCGTCCAGGAGAGGAATCACAGTTCATTAATACTTTCTTTTTTTCTGATCTGTGCTTATTTTATCTTCCTTGACTCCCCTCCTTTTTAACATATTTGTAGAGACATTTGATGAGTCTGGTGCAGAAGAGGTAGGGGATGCTTTGGCTTGGCTATAAAAGAGAGGAAAGAACCTGGTTGGTCAAGAGGAGGTGGTTGCCAGCCTTTTCCTCTACTGTTGTACCAGTTTGTTTACCACCTTTGATGTCTGCATCTTTGCTGCCTCATTCAGCCTTTTCTCCTTTTGTGCCTGTTCACTCTCTTTCTTTTTTGTCAAGTGTAACTGGTAAGTTTGGTATGATGACAGGCAGGATCGCATCAAAGACTGGTCTATGGTCATATTTGAGGCTGTCCAGTCCCTGGCTTTCATTGTGGACTTAACAACTGCAAGGCTCTCATACATTTCCACATTCATAGAGCACCTGTCTGCTTCAAGGATGTCATCCATTAAATTGAATGATCCTTTCACCAGTGGGCCCGTGAAGATGGAAAGAAGAGCTTTAACCAACTTACAGAGGGTGGGATACCTCACACCTCTCTCTGGATTTTTCAGAGATGCAACTCGGCTCCACCAGTCTACATCTATTCGGCCATCCTCTTCAATGTAGGTCTGGGCATAAGGTACCAGGTCTGCATCAATCTGGTATGCGAGAGCCTCTTCCTGTAGTCCACCAAGCTCTTCTGAGGGAACAACATTGGGCAAGGCCTCCCCTAATGTGATAAGGGCTCCACAGACAGTCACACTGCATTAGAGATGGACTCAGAGCAGCGAGTGAGGTTACTATGCTGTTGTCCAGGGGGACATTTTTGAGTAAGAACTCCGCTGATTTCATGTACCCTTCTCTGAGAGAGCTGTAGATATTTCCAACCCATATCTTCCTCTGAATACGGGCCTTGGTCATCACAGAATAGGAGAACCTTCCGACACAAAGCATTTTGTTTGACAG
Source organism: Cololabis saira (assembly GCF_033807715.1). Taxonomy (NCBI): domain Eukaryota; kingdom Metazoa; phylum Chordata; class Actinopteri; order Beloniformes; family Belonidae; genus Cololabis; species Cololabis saira. Next base: position 15,924,147 of record NC_084588.1, on the reverse strand, counting down.
CATCAAATCTCTGCTCCGGACATCAACCTTGAGGATCTCCTTTGCACTCAGTGGGAGAGCCTCTGCCTTCATAAATTTGTATAATATAATATAATATAAAGACATGTTTTCCAAGTAACATCTGATACATATCGATACTTCCAAAAAGGAACACAGAAAAGATCCGAAATAGATATGATCAACTCAATCAGCAATTTACTGGGTCCTCCTTGCTAAAACTAATGCAGTTTTTTAACAGTCAATAAATCCTATGTTCATGAAAATTTATCATATTCAGTTTTTGTTAAGACAGCTTTAGAGAGGTGTATATTCAACTTTATTGTCATTTTGACACTGTATAGATACATAACGTGATAGATATGTATATTGTAATGTAATGATATATTATTCAAACATGAAAGATATATTGTAATAACATGATAAGATATTGTACAAATGTAAAAAAATATATTGTTAAAACATTAACGATAAACATTTTAACGTGATATGGCTTTCTTTTAAAGATGGTGGCAGTTCTACGTTTCTGTAGGGAAGTGTGTCTAGAAAAAAATAGCCTCCATTTTCCAGACTGAGTTTAAAAGGTGCTTGATGTTTTTATAAAGTCTGATTTGTCTGATGCTAAGAGTCCCACCTTCACCTGCATTCCTCTTGGAAAATGGCTCAAAGTTTTTTTTGTTTTTTTTTAGGGGCTGCTCTGTGAAAATGATTATTCAAATTAGTTCAATACCAATTAAAAAAAAACTGTAACACAAAGTAATATGTTTAAGTTTTAGTGGACGCATGCCAAAGAAAGTGCTTCTTAAACAGCACAATGTCTCAAACTTTCAACTTGATTCTGAAAAAAGTGCACGTTTCTAACACCGTCTAATAATACTAAATATTTCCAAATAACTTTAATTTCTAACCTGAATATCAGCTGTTTAGTTGGAAAAAAGTATGAAACCATCTGCCTGCCTTTATGGTTCCCATAGTGACACAATATATTGAAACAATCCCTCTAATTGTGAAGCTCATTTGGTGGAATAACCTTGAGCCCAGCAGGTTTGAATATTTGATGTATTCCCTCTGCTGAAAATTTCAATAGATTCAATATGGATTTCTGGTTAAAAGGGTTGATTTTTGGTTCAGGTTAAATCCCTACTGGGCCAACTATCTATTATATTCAATGCTGAAATGAATTAATCCATTAATCCACGTTTTATTTCCCAAATGTAATATTAATAATCTAATTCACTGAATTTTATGACAGTGGGTGAATTATTAGCTTTCTGGCAGATATTCAACATCAATCAAGCACTTTCAGTGCCCGACTACGTTCAGTTGTTCTTTGCAATTACATTTAAAAAGCTTTTTTCAACCCAATTTGATCTGGAAAATAATCAGTGAAGGATTTCATAGACAATGTTCATCAGTCAATTGTTACAAGTAGTTGAGCAACAAAATGTCAACAGATGATCAGGGAAAGAAGACTGACAAAACCATGCTGTCTACACACATACAATGTCAAAAATCAAAGGGATCAGCAGACACAGGTCGGGACAATTGGGAACAAGGCAAACAAAGAAAGACGCATGCCAGTCAAAATAAAACACTAAATCTACAAACAAAACGGTAGCCCAACAACAAAAACACAAAACAAGAAAATAAAAATCAAATGAAGCCACAATTAAGATCCCAAGACCATAACAAAACCACTCAACAAATAAAAGCAAAAGATCGATCATCAAAAACACATGAGAAACCACAACGCCATTTCAGCCATAAGACGTCAACAATAACCAGCACAACCAAATTAAAGCTTTATAATGAAGCTTCCAGATTGTACATGGGAAGATGAAGCTAAGGAAGTTATGAAGGCATACCTGGATGTACTATATTCAACATTTCCTGTTATTTAGATTGTATATAAAATATGGAGCCTCATCATTTTAAACGGTTTTATAGGTAGCTGATTCATAACTTGACTCTTCCAAGCTAAGCAGCAAGCATCTGAATACAAACTGTCTCTAAAAAGATCTTATTTGTGAATCACTCTGTATGTTTAACTGCTGAAGCGTATTTCCAATTTTTCCAAGGGACTATTAGCTCTCAGTTTCAATTACCTGCTCTCTAATAGATGTTGACACTGAATCTACTCCACTTTTAAACCCATGAAGCTCAACTGTTCAGATGAGTTGGAACATCTCATCAGCAGATGCTGCAGCTGCTTTTGAGATTCAGCACGGCGCCACCCAACCAGATGGCTTGTAGAGTCTGACCCACATCTCAGGAAGTTAGGGAAGTCGTGATAGAATTTACAAAGAGTTATTAGGATTCAAAGCGAGAAGCACGGCAGAATCGCCCACAGGTCTGGGTTTATTGCGTTTTCAATTACCTGCCAGGTAGAGGATGTGCAATATCACATTTAGCTCTTAATTGACTGAGAACATTGTCTTAACTTGTCCAATCTAATTTGAAATGCATTTCAAGAAAAAGGCAACACAATGAATAATTTAATTTTTTTTTTAAGAAACAGAAAACCCAGTCACCACAGGGATTTAGTGTAATTTAACTTTTTTGTTTAGACAATCTGATATTGGATTTTGCCATGAAATCAAGATACATTTCCTTTTTATTTATACTGGCAACAAACAGGTTGTCAAAATATTCCAGGCAATGTGGTATTTGAAAATGTAAACATATTGCTGTTTTCTGAAACGGATTAAAAAAAAAAAAATATTCGCAGGCAAACTCAAATAATGAGATAAAATCGAAGTTTGTAAAAAAAAAAAAACAAACCTGAAAGTGGTGTAACAGAAGATAATGCTTTTAAAAAAGAATGTATTTATAAGATACGCATCTTTATTGTAGTACTCTCATCGGAGTCAGAATGGGGACTGTGTTCCACCAATATGTAATAAGGGTGATTCATTTCATGTCTAGATGATTTACTAATAGTTGAAGTTACCTATGATGAAAAGTACAGGCCTCTCTCATCTTTTTAAGTGAGAGAACTTGCACAATTGTTGGCTGACTAAATAGTGTTTTGCCCCACTGTGTATATATACAATAGAAAACTAGCGACTTGACTGGTATGACAAGCTTTTACCATAGTGGCATATTGCAGTATAATTGAACAAGACTCAATCAAAACCCCAATTAAACTGCAGAACCACCTTTCCTTTCTTGCCTTCAAAAAGACGCAACATCCCATATAAACCATTTTCAGTGAAAAGTGAAATAGATTGTTTTTGGAAGGAATTTGAACAAAATCCTATTAAAGAACAGCCGTTGTGGGTCGTGGTTCCTAGAGTTTCTAAAAGTATGGGAAGTAGAGCCTTCAGTTATCAGTCCCCTCTTTTTTTAAACCAGCTGCCAGTTTGTGTTCAGGAAGCAGACACCCTCTCTACTTTTAAGATTAAGGGTAAAGCCTTCCTTTTTAAAAGCTTACAGTTAGGGATTGCTCAGGTGTGCTGAAATATCTTCTAGTAATGCTGCTAAAAGCCTAGACTGCTGGGGGGCCTCCCGTGATGCACCTCTCCTTACTCTGCCCTCTTCTTCTCCAACTATAATAATGACATCATTGCTATTGTTATGGACTTGTGTTTCTTCTTCCCAGCACGTGATCCTGATCTGTTGTTGCTGCGGTTCTCTGTTCTTTCCTGTCCTCTCAACCCCTAACCGGTCGAGGCAGATGGCCGCCCCTCCTGAGTCTGGTTCTGCCCTAGATTTATTGCTGGTATTGGGGAATTTTTCCCTTTCCACAATCACTTGGTGCTTTCTCTAGATGAGCGATTGTATCAAAGTAAAGCTCTGATGCAATCGTTTAGTTTCCTTAGTGAAACAATAACTGGTTATTTTACTGGTTTTGTATTAATTTGACTACTTCAAAACAGGTTAAACTGTATTGTTGATGTGCCTTGAGATGACATTTGTCATGATTTGGTGCTATATTAATGAAGCTGAATTGAATACAGATAAAGTTTGCATGTGAGTGGATTTTTTTGTTTTTATTTATTTTTATTTTTATCCCATTTTCACTGTTTTCAAATGATCTACAAATGATGTAGTTCAGATTGGAATTTTTTATGTTGTGTTTTTTTTATTATAGAAAAAGACTCAAAAACAAAAACTCACTTTATGGCATTCACTATTTCAGGTCATACATGAAACGACTAAAACAAAGCTGCCTCTGGGCCATGTTTTGACTAATTCTTAAAATTTTAGTAATTCAAAACATTATAATAATAGAAATTCAATTAGTCGTTTCAGTTAGCTGTGCCAATAGAAGTCAGAGTTCCTGTTGTAATCTGACGTAAATAAAAGCTGCAGCACACACTAAAATTCATCTACACTGTTCGAGACAAAGAGGGATTTTGAACTGCACCCAAAATGTTAATAGTTAAGCATTGTAACATTATCTCTGAGGTGATGTGAAAGCAGCATGGGGTTTTGGTAAGGAGTCTGACTCCAGAGGTTAGGACCAGCTGTAAGTGTGAAACAGATTCTTAACAAACTCTTGCACTTTGGGATTTGCAAATACATGAACTTGCCCCATCTGTCCTGTAGCAGTTTGAGTTACACAGACAGTGAATCTGACAAGTGTTTAAGCAATCAGTTTAAAAGGATCAAAGAGAGAGTTTCATTGCCCTTGAGTAATTATTCTGTCTGAAGGAAAGGGAAAGGGGAAAAAAAAAAAAAAAAAGCTTTCATCAGCGAAGGACACGTCAGGAATTTGCTGGTACTCTTCAATTACAGAAAAAAAAGATGCAATAATAATCTGACTGCTTTTGAACTGTCATTCAATAGAGTTTTATGACATAAATAAAACTGGACTGGACAAAATAGTTGAAACGCCTAGAAAAAAATAGAAAATAATTTGACCATAGTGACATGTTAAGGTAAGGTGTGTCTTACGGTTATAATCACGGGTGTCTTCAATCTTTTAGTCCAGTGGTCCTCACTCCTGGTCCTCGAGAGCCGCTGTCCTGCATGTTTTTGATGTTTGCCTGCATTAACACACCTGATTCTAATTAGTGGTCATCACCAATCTTTCCTCCAGGTCTGCACCGTTCTGTTGGTGACACAGTCATCTGTATCAGGGTTTACTGGAGCAGGGAAACATCAAAAACATGCAGGACAGCGGCTCTCGAGGACCAGGAGTGAGGACCACTGTTTTAGTCAGTCAGTCGGATTATTTAAAGAGTTAAAAGTCATCACTCTGCTGTTGGTATCACAGTGTTCAGTACACTGAACATGGACCAGAGAAAAATGAGAGTGAGAATGAGAGATCAGAAAGACAATTCTAGGCCAGCATGTTAAAGGTAAAGGCGAGACTGCCATCGTCAAGCAGCTTGATGTTCTTGTGACCAGGAAAGGCAAGTTTAGACAAGTTTATTTCTATAGCACAACAAGGAGATTCAAAGTGCTTTACAAAGAAATTTAAACATAAATAAAGAGCATGATTTAAAATTTAAAGAAAAAAGAAAGAAATTGGAACAATGGATGAAAATCAGATAAAATCATTAGTTAAAATATGATTAAGATTTGAAAAGTACCAGTGCATATATAGAGCATTACTCAAAGGCAGCTGAGAACAGGTGTGTCTTCAACCTGGATTCAACCTGTGTTTCAGCTGAAATGAGGCATATGGGAATTTGTTTCAGATACGTGGAGCATAGAAGCTGAACGCAGCTTCTCCATGTCTGGTTCCGACTCTGGGAACTGATAAAAGAATCGGATCCAGATGACCTGAGGGGTCTGGAAGGTTCATACTGGGTCAGGAGGTCACTGACTGCGTTTACATGCAGTCAATAATGCGCATAATAATGTCTTAAAAACAATCTAAAGCTTGTTTTTTCTACATAAATCAGAAATCCAGCCTGTGGACCCTGTCTCTAGTTTTACCGCTTCTAAAGCCTTTTTCTGTGCTTCATTTTCAGGGCGGGGGGGCTATGATAATGAGGCTCTGCGCTGATTGGCTGCTTGAATGACGTGTAGGAGGGGAGGAGAATAAGCCTCGCTCCGGCCAGAGCAGCCGGCTGCGTCATACACAAAACGTGTCCCCTGCGAGAAGCTTCTCCGACAAAATCAATTCCATGGCTTTATTTTTTTTGTATTAGACTGTCCTAACTGGCCGCGAATTTAACAGTTTCAGTGTGGACAGAGAGCGTCCAATGTCACGCAGCTCGACTTGATAGTCGGACGCTCTCATTCAGTTACACGCTGTAAACAGATCTTAAAGCCTGATTTACGGTTCTGCGTCAAATCGAGGCGTACCCTACGCCGTAGGCTCTGCGTTGGTGTAACGCGGAACCATAAATCAGCCTTTAGTCACCTCGTCTTCACAGGAAGACACAGGAAGATTTCTCATCATTTCTTATGTTACAAGACAGATGAATCATGTTAACTGTAAATAAATCACAACACTGAATTTTCACAAATGGCAACTTTATTGTTAAAAAAATAAAATACGAGTTGTATATAAATAACATTTATGCACTATTGCTGGCTCAATGAAGGACCGTGCGTTTTCTGAAGGTGTCGTTGAACAGCTTCAGGTGCTTGGAAGATCTGAAACCAGACAGAAAAAATGTATTACTAATTTACCTACCGTATGCGGCGCCGGGGCTCCGGAGCTAAGCTAAATACTTAGCCCATGCAAAGATCATACAAATATAAATAACATAAAAAAAGGAACTTACCTCTGACTCGTGTGCAGTTGCCGGGTCCGTGCTTTGGGAACTGATCCTTTTATGAGGGTAAATGTCGATGCAAAATCTCATTTCTACTCTCCCTCGCTGTGGAAACAGCCAGCGCTTCTGAACAATGGCTGAAGCTCCAGCCGGCGGAGAGAGCTGGTTGTGGGCGTGGTTTCAGCAGCGGAGGCTGAACCTCTGCGCCTCGGGTGACGTCACCATAGGCGCAGATTCTAATCGGCACAAAAAAAAACACGTGACACTGGGGGATTCTGTCGGGCGGGGGTCACAGACCTTGCAGAAATTCATGGGATTTCGTCTCCCCTGTGCTGGCAGGGTGAGGGGAGACCACTTTATATATGTTAAAACAAGAAAAAACGTGTTTTTCATAATAGGTCACCTTTAAAACTGGAATATTAGCAATAACCCGGTTTTGCACGGCCATGTAAACACCAATAACCCCTTTGAATAACCGGAATTTGCTCATATTCCGGTTTTTAAAAAACCCGAATATGACCCCTGGGTTACTCCTTTTAAAACCCGGTCATGTAAACGCCTAACGGGATATCCCCATCAAAAGGAACATGAATTTGTTTTCTGCGCATGTTCTTGTCGCAAGGAATCCTGGTCTTTTGAGTCCAGGAAGTTCTTATAAACACGGCGAAACGCAAGACCAGGGAGAGACTAATCACTTCATAAATGTAATGAAAGATATGAACATTTTGTCATTTGTAGACGGTAGAAAGTACCGCGATAGCGAGATTTACAAAAAGGTGAGCGAAAAGTTGCGCGAATCAGGATTTGTACGAACGCCAGACCAGATCAATTACCGCTGGAAGACGCTAAAAAAGGCGAACTACAGAGCCAAGAAACAAAACGACTTGTACAGGGCTGTTCATTATCCGCCGTGCTGCTGTTATTGTTGTTGTTTTGAATTTGGATACAGGAAGAGAAGCAATTGGGGAATTGCGTCATGATGTTCTCCGCGCGTCGCTGGTTTGATCCAGATATCCCAAATGATTAATTACCATACAGGGATAACCCTGTTTGCTCATGCATGTAAATGGAATATTCCGAATTTTTCAGTAGCCGGAATATTAGCAATAACCCGAATTTTGCCTGCATGAAAACGTAGTCAATGATGTATCATTCAGAGCTTGATAGACCAGAATCAGAACTTTAAAGTCTGTCCTCTGATAGACAGGCAGCCAGTGTAAAGACCTCAGAACTGGACTGATATGGTCCACTTTTTGGTCTTAGTGAGGACTGGAGCAGCAGAGTTCTGAATGAGCTGTAGTTGTATAACTGACTTTTTAGCTAAACCTGTAAAGACGCTGTTACAATAATCAAGCCTACTAAAGTATGATGGAGAATGTAGAATGCATGGACTTGGTTTTTCCAGGTCCTGCTGAGACATCAGATGTCTTAACCTTGATATATTCTTGAGATGATAGTAGGCTGACTTTTTATTGCCTTAATGTGTTTTTCCAAATTTAGCTCTGAGTCCATTACTACACCCAGATTTCTGGCCTTGGTAGGTGTTAAGTGTATAGATTGATGCTCTGTGGTGACCTGTGATTGTTTGTCTTTGGCTCCCAAAGACAATTACTTCAGTTTTGTTTTTGACTAGTCATAAAATTTCATTCAGCAGTTTTGCGCCACAGGACTGTGGCTAACTTCCCTGAACGTGAACAAAGAAAGAAATTTAATGACCAATTGAGAAATCAGATAAGATGAATAACCAAAGGCCTCAAAACTTCAAAATAGGTCCTCCAACAAGACAAAAACCCAAAACTCACAACTAAAAACACTGAACAATGTTAAGAACAAATCAATTGACTATTCTCTAGTGGCCTTTTGATCTAAACCCTTTGGAACATCTGGGGAAAGAGCTTAAGCTTACAGTCTGAAGAGTAAACCCTTCAAACCAGACACACCTGGGCTGTTTCTTCATGAGGAGTGAAACAAAATACCTGTGTGCAGCTGCAGAAGTCTGATTAAGATTTCAGACATCTCTTGATTGAAGTGATTGCCACGGAAGGTTATTAAGTTGAGGGCCCCATCACTTTTGTCCAGGCCAGTTTGATTAGTGTTATTTCTTATCTTTTAATTCTCTTGAACCACAATTCAAAACCAATGTTTGATTTTCTGTGGTCGATATTCAGCAAAACAACATTTCTTACTAGTTTTGTGAGTTTCAAGTTATTTCAGTGACCACTGTGGAATTTTCTGTATTTAATGGAAGGGTGATAACAAGTTTTTCCACATTAATAAATGTGAGTATAGTCAAGAAAATGTCTCAAGTCAGACTGTCAAAAAGCATTCAGCAGTCATTTGAGAGCTGAAGCCTGAGAATGAGTACGTAAAGATAAAAATTGAACTTTTCTCTCACAGTGTTGTAGATTTTTAAGGAACAAATACAGCTTCATACAATATATTTTTATCGCCATGAAGAGATTTCAGTAGCTGGAAGAGTTTTGAGTAAAGCGTAAAAGACAGAATTGACAAAATGCCTTGCCTTTGAAATAAACAAACAAAATGAAACAAAGAAAAGGGAGAAAAAAAATCAATATCCTTCTAAAATGCTAGTGCATTTTTTTATGGTTGGACTCACAAAATGCATGTTGTTTATGATCATGAGAAAATAAACACCCCAACTAAGACATTTAATTTACACATTACTGCATGAATGTGACAGATTTGGCATTTATCATTGATCCCTTCCACAGATCGGTACACTCAGTGTGAATTGCTTCTTAATACTGAGATTTCTGTCTTGTAGCATGTGAAAAGCTGTGAGCTCCTGTAGCATTCACTGTGAATGTGCATTAGGGACGTGACACCAACTCCAGAGCATATAAACCTAAGTAACATTCTCCATCACTTATCGTAAGACAGACACACACACGTCTCTTGCTACTTATAGTAGTAACAATTCTCTGTGATAAACTGCATTTATTTATTTATTCATAAAAAAGGATCTGTGTAGTCCTATGTAGCATTCAACTCAGATATTGCAAACAATGACATTATATAGTGTCTTTTTACTGTGGTTAGTAGAAAACCTGTTTTATTTCCGGTGCAAGGTTTAAGAGTTGTGGGCATTTATGAGAAAAGATCATCTTGGTGCATCTTTGAAAGCACCGGCTCAAAGCTTTTTGAGGTCTGATCCATATCATGTCAAATATTTCTTCCAGTCTGTTGTGTCTTGTGATGGAAGTTTCAGATGATTGTTCTATCTAAGGGTGCTTTCACACCTGTGGCCCGTTTGTTTTGTTCCGATTCAGGGGCTAAATCGATACAGTTGTTTCGTTTCTCGTTCGTGGGGTTTGTGTTTACAAGGCAAACGTCTGTACCGTTTCAAAGCTGTTAACAAATTCCATGCGCGAACCAGCTGCTCTCTGATTGGTCAAATGAACGCGGAAGGAGTTTCCTCTTCCGCACCCCGGGAAAAACAACACGCCCCTTTCAGCACAGAGCAGACCGCAGCCGCCGGCTTTAGGCTGATTTATGGTTCTGCGTTACACCAACGCACAGCCTACGGCGTAGGGTACGGCATAGGCTCTGCGTCGATTTAACGCGGAACCATAAATCAGGCTTTACCCATTCATTTATGTGCTACCGGCACATAGCAGAGCTCAGCGGTGGACGAGAGGCTGCTTTGCGCTGCGCAAACCCTGCCCGGATTGAACATCTTTTAATTTCATCGTGCCGCGCTGTGACGACATCTCGGCACGTCCAATAGGACAGAAACTGGTGGAGGCCGCGGCGACTCTTCTCCTTGCGCCGCGGCAGCACATACACAATGAATGGAGTTGTGTCGGTTGCTGTGTCTATTATGTTCTCACTACAAATAAAAAAAATGAACCACTTCAGGTCTTGAATGGAATCGGGCAGAGACCACCTCTCCTAGGTGATCTCGGCTCGCTTGTTTTGTGCCGCTTCCGAGCGCGATTGCTGTGTTCAGATATACCAAACGTTCCGATCTTTAGGGGGAAACGTTCCCTGTTCCGGAACAACTGCTCCAAACGGGACGGGTGTGAAATCACCCTAAAACAGAAAAAAAAAACCTTCTGGTTTCCTAAATGGATTTGAACCTTGAAAATCATTAGACACAAACGGAAAACCATCATATCTGCTGACGGAGTCTGGCTTCAGTTTGCAGTCACATACATTTGCAATGTGGCAGCTTTTAACAGGGTTGTGCTGAATGTGTGGATGTTTTTATTAGCGCGTTACAATGAACTGCTCTGGAACAACCAGAAAGAAGTAGTTTATTTATTTGATTCACTGCTTTGTCTTCATTGCTCCCTCTCCACATTAATTCTTTAGCTCCTTGACCGCTGCAGCTTGCCCTCAGAGTCACCCGCATTAAAACAGACATGAATGAGAGACTCAGAATGTTGTGTTCAAACACAGTAACTGCTATTCTTACTGCACAACTCCTGCAGGAAACCGTAAGGGGTCAGGAAAAGGCCTCTCAAAGAAGATCTCTTCAACAGTTCTTAGTATCCAGTTATACAGCCCTTCACTGTTCAGTATGGTTTTCCCACTGTGATTTAATATCCAAGGCCACGGAAATGTAAGTGAAAATAAGTACAAAAAGATGAGAAACTGAAAAGAGAGGTCTGCTGGGTACCTTTTACTCTTTCTGGCTGTGGGTTTGTGTGAGCACAGAGAAGTTGTAGCCCTCACATGTTTCTTCTAGCCTGGCCAGGCATCTTAACAACCTTTCCTCTTCAATACAAAGAACCAATCTGATCCCTCTGGATTGGACTTTGATTTCCAGGGGCAGTAACAATGGACAGAAAAAAAAAACAGCTTCTGGACTTTATTGGCCAGGCAAAAACCAAACCAGGGAACTGAAGCATGTACTGTTTGGAGAGTGACAACCAGACTAATATCAAGATTAGATTTCACGAATGGCTGCTTTGGAGCGGAAACACCGCTGAATGAATCATGTCGGTTTTGCAGTAAAAACTTGTTGATCCAAGATGTTATTACTGTAGCAACTTTGAAGCCATATTACAAGCCACAATATATTTCTGCATCTTCGGGATGTCAAACTACAAAGTTTCCTGTAGGAGGCTGCAAGGGCACATAACTGCATATAAATGTGTGTGTATTTAAATAACTGTTCTTACTTTATCCCAGCATCTCAATCAGGATGTGATACAAAAGATGATTTTGGAAACAGTTAAGTTTTTCTGTTTTCTCCAGAAAGAATACAGATACACTACCACTCAATGTTGGATACACTTCCCCATTGACTTGAATTAGAAAGAGTGTCCAAACCTTTTTCTGGTAAGTAGACAAATAAAACATTTAAAATATAAAACAAATGTCATTTGTGCAAAAAAGGGTATAAATGGAAACTAAGAACCAGAAAGTTTATACATCTTGTAAATCAGTTAATTTCAACATCTGTAACATAATTTTACATACAGTATTGGAGCTGCCCAATAACGAGTTCATGACACCTGCTACCGCTGAGTGCAAGCCAAAAATGGTTTAACATAAAATACTTTAGGCAGAGATATTTTCCCCCACTTCTTAGATATTTCCCCCCACTTCTGTTGACACCAAAGTACGACATTCTTTTCTCACTATGCTTCATCACATTTCATGTTTTATAGATTTTTCTTTTTTTTTTTTTACTACAATCATGGAGACAGTCATCTTTGGCACGTATTTGTTATTTAGAGCCTCACTCCGCTCTCACAATCAACCCGCAGCCCTCGGTCAACTCAATCATAATGACTGACAGAGTATCGCATACTACGAAATAATCAATACCCCTGCTGCAAAAGGCAGCTGACTTAGTGAGGAATGTTAGAGCCTCTCGAGTACAGTTAGCTGCTTATAATTCACAAAATGTCAGCTGTCTATGTAATGCCGTTACTGTTTCTACCAGCTCGTTTTGCACTGTGCACTCAACTACGGGATGCTGGCTGGAGTTCATCACAAATCTGCTGTGTATCTTTGTCATGTTTCCTGGCTGTTGATCAACCAGACTCTCGACATTTACATGTACTGTAATCCCTCGTTTTTCACGGGGGTTACATTCCAAAAAGAACCCATGATAGGTGAAATCCGTGAAGTAGTAACTTTTTTTTTTTTTTTTTTACAATTATTATACAAAGCTTCAAATTACGGAGATCAGCACCGCCCCACCGCGACCTGATTAATTGGATTTGAACGGGAGAATCGGTGCTGAACGTTTTGTCGACATTATGGGTTTTGGAGAAAATTTGCAAACTTAAAGCTAGGGTCTATGATCTTGAGTTTAAAAAAAAAAAAAGACACCTACTCCCCACAAAAACTCCCCCCCCCCTGTGTTCTGCCTCACATGAAGCTCCCGCCTCCGACACACCCCCTCTGGTACGGGAGCCAGCAGGAATATGTCCTTCGTGTTGCTGTACTTTGGGAGGCGGGGAGAAGGGTGAGGACTTTCCAATCACTGACATTCAAGCAGATTTACCAATAGGCGCCGTTAGGGCCGAATGGCGCCTATTGGTTGACTTCTTTGCAGGATTACAGCAGATAGAATAAATATTTTCTTTTGGTTCTTTTTGCTAATCATATTTCATAGGTAACACTATTAGGCCATAACAATCTTAGAAATGATTTTGATAAAAATGTACAATATGTAAAATCGTAGACCCTAGCTTTAAAGGAGCATGAGGCTCCTTTTAAGAAATGAGACTCATTAGCGCCACCGTTCGCCACGACGGCCGTCGGGGGTACTGCAGCCAACAGCGAAGCCGGCACGGGAGAACGGGGAGAACGCGCATCCAGCGTCGTTTGACGTCACATCCGCAGGACAGCGCGGGAAATTCGGGCCCAGAATTGCAGCACATTTTGCAGCACACAGCCTGTTCAAGGCAACGGAGAGATACACTAGAGGGCTCATTCTTTTTGGTTTGGAACACTTCATCTGACATTATTACTAGAAAACTTAAAACGTATACACATTTTTTTTCATAAATCCTGCCTCAATCCTGCCTCATGCTCCTTTAAAGGGGACCTATTATGAAAAACACGTTTTTTATTGCTTTAACATATATAAAGTGGTTTCCCCTCAGCCTGCCAACTCAGAGAAGGAGGAAAGCAACCAAATTCTGCAGTGTCTGTACAGCCGCCCGGATGAGCCATCCAGTCTGATGTGGCTTCTACGAGCCGTTCAGATTCTGCGCATTTTCGTTACGTAACCAAAATGCAAACCACGCCCACAACTAAACACCGTGTAACTACTATCGCGACTATCGCGACTATCGCTTAGCACTGCATGACATCGGACACTCTCTGTCCATTTCCCTCCAGCCAGCTGCCACTTTATTGAGGTTTTTGTAGTGAAATGAGGAGGTATCATAGAGATAACTTCTCATTTCAACTAACTGGATCAGCCGTTCCTCATCGTGACCGTTTCCTACAGCGCTTTCAACCGGCTTTCAACGCAAGCGACAGGAATAAAATAGAACCCTGCATCCAGCGCGAAACGGCGCACTACGCAGCGCTGTTAGGACAGTCCAATAGAAAATAAAGTAAATGGATGGACGGAATTGATTTATTTATTTATTTATTTATTTATTTATTTATTTTTTTTAAATATTTTTATCCCCGATTTTTTTCCCATTTTTTCATCACCCAGTGCTCCTACCTAAGTGACAGTCCTGGGCATTGCTCCCTCTACCAACCCCGGGAGGGCCCTGCACTGAGCTCAGGTCTCCTCCTTAACCTGAGGAGTGAGCAGGCCGCATCTTTTCACCAGACAGGGTGGGGTTTCTCCGGCCGGACGTAGCGCGTGGAAGGATCACGTTATTCCGGCCGGATCTTCCCCACCCCATCTGGCGCCCCGGCTGGCCAGAGGGGGCATGTGTAGCCCAGGACTGTGTGCATGTTTTTGTGAGGGTAGCTCACATTAGCTACCAAGGGAACACGGGGAGAACATGCAAACTCCACACAGAAAGGCCCTTTCTCCAACCCCACCCAGGGTGTGGGCGCCAAAGTCATGGGGGAACTAACACGCACTTCAGCGCCCACATCGTCCACCGGCGGGAATTGAACCCAGGACCTTCTTGCTGTGAGACGGCTGCACTGGATGGAATTGATTTTGTCGCTGACGCTCGCTCGCATCGCATGCAGTTAGGACACGGTGTAACTCCACTGGCCGGAGGTTCCGCCATTTTTTCGTAGCGGTGTATCGCGTCATTCAGGCAGCCAATCAGCACAGTCCCTCATTATCATAGCCCCGCCTACTCAGAATCCACCATAGAGAATGAGGTTAGAGAATGAGATGATAAAGACATGGTTTAGAGCAGGGGTGGCCAACCCTGGTCCTCTAGAGCCACACTCCTGCAGGCTTTAGATGTTACCCTGCTTCAACACACCATGATACAAGTACCTGTATCATCAACAGAATTGTGCAGATTTTGATGACAAGCTAATTAGGACCATTAATTAGAATCAGGTGTGCTGAAGCAGGGTAACATCTAAAACATGCAGGAGTGTGGCTCTCGAGGACCAGGGCTGGCCACCCCTGGTTTAGAGGCTGAATTTCTAATTTATTTAGCAAAAAGAATCAAAATCTTGTTTTTAAGACATTCAAAGTCTGTTTAAAATAGGGATTAGATGCCATAACAGGTCCCCTTTAAATTTAGCAAGCTGTTTTATGTACATGTACATGTACAGTACATATTAAACCGTAACGTCATTGACACACAAGAAGTGAAGAAGCGGGGAGACTGTTTAGCCAATCAGCAGAACACAGAACACAATGTGCAATGCAAATCCATAAAGCAGCGAGACCGTGAAAGGTGAACCGTGTTATAGTGAGGGATTACTGTATTCCACAATGCAGTGACTTCTGTGCTTTCTCCATAGAAGGATGCTGCAATCAAATACTGGACTTCAGGCAATTTGTATTAGCATATTAGAGTTGCTCTCCAAAGTTCTACAGAACAGCATTTCATTGCTTATTTCCATTTTTCATTGCTTGGCTGCATTCCCTGACAATTTTTCCTCCTGGGTAGAGGCACGGTGCATACGATAGGACATCATTTCATATCACTGTGTTACACTCCGAGACAGATATTGCTCGTATACACCTCAGAGGAAATCATGGCATCTGTCCTGATGACAATAACCCTGTTCAATTAGTGAAACTGAAGTATATCGCTGCAGTGCTGCATAGCTGTTGTCATTATTCCCTATTAAGGACATGAACCCACTGACTGGCTGAGGTTAAATGTAAATGAGTACCACAATCATGGGCTAATTGCTGTGATGTTAACAGATTTTTCAGATAAGGCATTATGTCATATCCAGCATTTTAGGTTTAGGTGCTGTTTTACAATCACAGACTTTAGCTACTTCCTAACTACGTCAATTTTTAAGATTCCTGCTTGAAAATGACATACCTAATTTCAGATAATCATCCACTACTGGGTGAGTTTGAATGAATTTGGTATCAATAAAGGTGGCGCATGACATTACAGCAGAAGTATACTACTAACTATAAATATTATCAGCCTAATGCAAAAAAAATAAAAACATTTATTTCCATGGCACATAATGATACACTTTGACTGCACATCTCTTTGGGTCTGGGCTCCCAAGTCTCACGTTTACACGCCACACACTACATTTGTCACGCTAAGAAATTAATAACTTCACCGCACAGAAATTCCAAAAGCCCATCATACAAATTAGTCAAAAGCAGACTAGCTACCGTGCACTGATCGCTCATACAGCTCAGAGCAGCTGTCTCTTTTACCAATCAGATAATAGAAGTTTTTGTTGCCGGGTGAGGTCTGAGTTTCAGCTTCGCGTTCCATGAATTATTTAATATAGCAGGAATATTGTGAAGAGACAATGTCCTCTAAAGTGTTTTCTTTTGTTATAGAACAAATAAAACTATTTGAGTGGAATTTGTTCTTTCTTAAGAAGCTGGGCCGATGGGACACTGGTAAGAATCCCATCCCCATGAAAACCTCCTCTGCGCGTGTGCCCCCATGCATAAAGGTCCAATTTCATAACTGATTGATTTAAGATGTTTAATAAAATTAGCAGTGGTTATTGGAGCATCTTTGATCCTTCAAAAATTTAAGTTGGTGGCTCTTGTTTGCCCTGTGAACGCACCGTCGTTAATGTTGCCAAACTTCATCACAAAATGCACCACACCTGTGTAGTGTGGACATTAGTGTTGTCTGTCAGGAGAATTAAATACTAAAAATTATTCAATGCAGGAGTCCAAGTCAAGTTTCAAGTGACTGGTGGGTGCAGCATAAGTTACCAACCTCAGAATAAGGGAGAAGTCTTTGAAGTTTGCTTTGCAAAACCAACAGACTGAGGAATTTTTTTTTATAGTGCACACATGGACCATTTTTATACTAATGTATTAACTATACATTTTTTTCTTTGAGGAAGAAAATCTAAATGTAATATAAAAACGTTGCCTCTAAATGTTCAAAAGAAGGATTATTATGGAGAATGTCAGCGGTGTTAATAAAAAAAGTTATTTTTAGCCAAAGCAGTGTCCCCTGTGATTTAGGAATCAGTGGTCATACCAGCACAGACTGAGCTCTTTTTTTATTGTAGGCTTTAATTCTTCAATAAGATCTGTTTCTAAATATACCAGGCTTCATGAGAGGATCTTGATGTTGTATTTTCTCTCTCGAACGTTTTTTTTTCCTTTCAATTACTCCTTGCTTCACTGAAAGACAGCCAAAATACTGGGTACGTCTAAAGTATTTACACCATATCTGCTGTGAACTGTGTACTATTAACTTAAAGTCATGTTAAAAGATAACTTGAAAAACAGACAGCTTGTTTATCGTATCCCTGTTGAGACATGAACAGATGGATTTATGTTCTATATTTTTGCCGGCAGATGTTTAACAAAAAGTTACTTTTAAGAAAACTTTAAAATTAAAAAAAAACAAAAAACTCTCCAATATCATTCTGTTCATTTAAAGCATCAAACCTTATTGTGAAGGTTTGTACAACGACGGGTGGATGCCACCTGGCAGGACATTTACAGGCAGGTTGGGCTGCCAGGCAGGAACAACGGGAGGCTGATCGTGGAATCTGAGCAGCTGTCGCGAACGATGACAACACGTCAGCACGGGCGATGATGTGGCAGAGAACGATGACAGATGGCAGGTTTATATAGGTGCTAATCTAGTTATCAGGAACGGGTGGGGGAGCTTTGAAGGACCCTTGAATAAGAGGAGGAAATTCAGAGAACATCTTATGGGCGGGTGGAGCCTTACAAGCCAAAGACGTGGTTTCATTTTTCTATTGGGGACTCAAGTCGCATGTAATGCAGACTGTACATGATGAGTTCGTAAGAAGTTTACAAAGATTTTCAGGAATAATGTGGTTGATTGTCTGTATGTGTCCAGAGTTTGACCCAGCTTATTGTCCATAGAGCCTAAATGAGATCTTTGCAACCTTTTCAAGGAAGGTACCAGGGACAGATTATACATGGATTGATATTTAAATGTAATATAAAAATGTTGTTTTAATAGTAATAGTTAAATGTCAGGTCAGCATCGCTCACAAACGCCTGTAATTTGAGACTGGACTTGTTCTCAGAAGGGTGTTGTGTTTGTGACTGGGCAGGTTAACACAGATGCACTTTCTCAGTAGACAACATGGACAGAAGCTCACAGTAGCTCAACATACAGTACAGAGGTACAGAAACGCTCCTTCACAGTTACATGTTCAGGATTATACCATCTGTTGTGTATAATATAATAGTAGGCATCGCATTCAATGTACTTTCTGGATAAGAGGTTGAAAGTCTCCTGTCCTCTCAATTTGAACACATCTTCACGACAATTGCTTTCATATTTTGTTTGTAATTACATTCTATTGAGGTTCTACATTAAATCTTATAGGTAAGCATATATGGTGAAAACAACTGTCAACTAGGGGTGTAACAATATATCGTGCCACGAAATTTTGCGATGCAAAAACGTCACGATACGTGTCGTGGAGGTGACAAACTTCATCGCAATATTGGATTATTAATATTAAGCTATTGTGTTGACTAGTAACGTGCAGTGTATTGGTGCCGACTGCGCCTCGACCCGCGGACGAAAATCTCACTCCGCTCAGAAGAAACTAATACCGTTTTGCAGTCCCGATCACGGGACTCTTGCAGGGTTTTGAGCTCTGAACTTTTACTTATGTAAGGCTGGTGTAGAGTTAAGCCTTACCTTATTAAATTAAACCTTTTTCGGGTCGTGAGTAGGATAAACACGGGGGGAACTTCTGCTGAGTTAGAGTGTACTTTAATGTCCGCTCAACAGTGTAGGATTTTAGAACATCAACACAGCAGCTAGTGCCGTACTGTGGCGTATCACTCCGCCCAATCTAAAACAGACTAATCACTACAGATAAACTGACTAGTGTAATTATAGTCCCTGATTTACATCAGAATATAAAGAATATATTTGCAAAATAATAAACCCTGAATTACCAAAATAACCTTCTTAACAAAAATAAATCTCCTCTTACACTTATAAGGTGAGCATGAATCAATCTTTTTTATGATGTAAAATTGTATGTATTTATTTACTTTTATTTATTTATTTAATTTTAGTTGTTACATTTCTGGAAAAGAAAATAGTCAAATCATACATGAGAGAAACTATTCAGTTTGTGGCAAAATATTTTTACTAAAATGGTTGGCCTGGCTTTCTCTTTAAAACTTAAACAGTTATAAAGCATTACAAACTGTAACAATAGGGCAAACATACAGTATTTTTTTGTATTTTGTGTCTTTCAAATAAAAGACAATTTTTTCCAGTCATATGTTCCTCATTCAAGGTTGTTAAAAAAATACTGCTATAATATCGTATCGTTATCGTGACCTCAATATCGTGTATCGTACCGTATCGTGAGATTAGTGTATCGTTACAGCCCTACTGTCAACACTCAGGATTTTTTTTTTAAGTGCTATTGTGTTAACACAAGACAAGGGAACCTTTGGCATTTGTTACCTCGGCAGGTCCCCCTACAGGTGTGGAAATGATGTCCCATTTACAATACTCCGAGATTACATTGTTTCTCTTGCTCGGCCCCTGTCTTGTTTTGTCTTCCATCATTTACTTACTTGAGTCTCTTAGTTGCCATTGCCGTAGTGTCCATCGTAGCTCTGTGAGCTAGTTTTGTTGTAGTTTTTTCTCAGAGGGGAAAGGAGGAGCTGTTTATTTAAGAGAAAAATGAAATAAGTATATAACATGAATATATTAAGTACTGTTTTCCAAATTTTCACTAAATATTACGTTAAACATTAATTTAGTTTTAATATGGTAAAATAATCTTTTAAAAATCTTTCAAACCATGACCAAGAACTACACATACTCTCTTTTGCTTATTTCCATCACAGAGGCTGCAATTTAGTGTTTTAACCTCTTTATGCTTTGGACCCTGGATGATTGATGGAGTTCAGTCCTGCCTTTAGTTCAGCATTATACTTTCACAGACCAGGCACACATATTCAAACCTCTGGAAGCAGCCATGGCCATTAATACCTAGACAAGGTTACACTGTAATTGTAGGGGTAGTGACCCGGTGACTCCACCGTTTCCGTTCCCAGTTAATGAGTTCCATGGTTCAATTTGTCCACGTTTTTTTTTTTTTTTTTGCGTTTAAAATAGCTTGTCAGATTGTCGGATGATTCCCAGATGCTCTGCAACATGTTCTAATTGGAAAATGAAAAATCAATTTGGGTGCTTACACCATATTTCAGTCTCTCAACACCTTCAAGACTCAAGACTTTTACATCGTACGCACCTGAGACTGCAGCAGGAAATCTGTTGGATTCAAATTCCTCAGCAAAGCATTTCACATTCGTCATATATAGAAGTGTACGTCACAGTAGCAAGTCGTTATGATACCAGCAGTGAGAAAGAGCTGTTGTTTTCTTTTTCCCTTGGAGATTTGGTTTTGTTATTAATGCACCATCTCTTGGGGGTTTGCCTGTTCATTTTATCTCCATCAATACATCAACACTGGACAGGGAAGAAGGGAAATTCAAATTCAAAAATACTTTATTTATCCCTGAAGGGAAATGAACCAATGTTTCCAATTATGGAACTTTTAGATTTCAAGTGGAGTTTGATTTAAAAAAATGTTCCTACCTTTCCGACACAAATCCTCTGACTGTGTTCATATCATCCTTTTGGGTATCATTCTTTCTCATTAACATTTTTGTTGAACTTTAATTATGAGGAAATAAAATCACCTGTGAAGTAATCCTAAGAGTGTTTTACCTATAAAATCTCTGACTTTAAATGTTATGTGTCAGAAAAGTAACTCAGGTCATTTTGAGCACCTTGCAGTCTCGTGTAAAAGCAGCCGGCTGCTCTCTTTGACCCACCCTAAAGTGAAGTTTTATGTTGGCCAGTTGTGTGTTTAGGGTTCTTGCAGTGATGCATTGACTTCTGTGCCCTTGAGAAAGCTGCTGAGCACATCAGTGGCAGGGTTTCTATAAAAGTTTAAAAGTTCATAAAGTTTCTTCTGTCACGTTTTTAGAAGTCCTATGCTGTCCTTTAATCATGAGACTCAAAAGCTGGGTTGGAGATACTGCCTTTATCAGAAATTGTACTGTAGAAATGTTTCATTCCTACAGTAGTGAGTGAGCTGTACGTGTTCAAGGTCACACTCTGATGTGTGTCCAGATGTGTTTATGGGCAACTTTCCTCAGAATTGTATATGTTCTTTAAGACTTTTTTCCTTGCTCTTTTTTGTTAATGACAGAGAACTTTAAGAGACACCAAACATTGTTTTTTTTAGCGACTAATTAAGCCAGTGCAGCAGCTAATTGCCCAGCCTTGGGATGCAGGAACAAATCCAGATTTGCAAGCCGGGCATTTGCGGGATGGTGCTAACGTTTGTGGACATCTGGCAGCGCTACTGTCTGTCTGTTGAGCTATCCTGCAAGGGATTTCAGCGCGCCTGTACATATGGGTAGTTTACTACCTGGCAGTATCTATTACTCATAAAATATAATCATCTTGTGATCAAAACCAACATGGCACATTCCTCATTGAAGGAAAATAATATGATTTAGCCACATGTTTTGGGGTTCAGTCTCTTACTTCAAAATATATGATAAAATAAACCAATTCTGGATTAATTTTGATAAGGAATTTGACAGCAGGTAGAGGTATGCCCTGGGAAGGCTGGCAGTCAGTGACAGGGATTACATGTCTACAAACATTTCCTATTTTTAACAATGAGCAGCTGAGACCTGTTTCTCTGACCTGCATGTCTATGGATTGTGAGAGTAAGTTGAAAACACCTTGATACCCACACCTACAGGATGCAAACCTGTAGACACAGCTAACCAGCAGGTGTGGTCTCTTGGTGTGACTTGGCAGGACTAACCACTGCTCTACCTGTCCTGAATTTGCACCTGCAGCCAGTTATTGCATTTGTTACATGTGATATTGACCGTCTGAGATACCTTTTTTATACAGTTACATTTTGCACAGTTAAATGTTGTTTCAGATTGCGTCCGTCCAACAACACATCATTGCATTATTCTTAACAACTAACCGGGCATAGTTCTAATTGGTTGTGTTTTAAATTTCACAAATACACAGCTTTCTGCCAAGTTAAATATTATAGATGAGCTGGGCAATAACATAATATGGCGCTACCACAGACTTAAAGCTATTGCATACGAGGTAAAATATGGCATAGAACCAAAAGAATTAACCAGACCCTTCTTTAAATATCTTTTATTTCTCTTTGATTAATGGGCAACATGCAGCCCAACTCAGCTCAACAGTCTGAAGCCAGCGGGTTTGAGTGGCTATTACCTGCTGTGCTTCGAATAAATCCCACTAACTTCATTTTTATTTCTGCAGAGACTCAGGTCATTGCCAGAATTTTAAAGAACATTTTAGAGTCGCTGTTTTTCAGATATTAAAAATGAGTTGCGTTTGTAAAAGGCATTTGCTTGATTTTAAATGTCCTATCAACATTTTGGCAATTTTCAGCATCAATTGTTTTAACTTAAATCCAGCAGACCCATGTGACCCCAAATAAGAAATAGCGAGATAGATGATGGATAGATTATTCCAAGTTAAAATTTACGTGTGTAGCTTTAACCATTGTATTAAAGCATTCATGCATCTTTTTAAATTAAAATTAGTGCACAATTACAACATACAAGAGGGAGGCTGTTTTCAGATGGTCAGCAATCTCAGATTTCCCACATGCATGTCACAACGTTTCACACACTGTTGGTTTAGTTTAATAATAATAATTAATCAATAATAATAATTAGTCAGAGTAATAAGTAAATTCCATGGTACAAATAAGGTTTTTAATAAGGTTCACTAAAAGCTCACAAATTTTTCTCAGGTGTTTTTATTTTCTCTTGACCATGTTTCAATTTATAATTCACTACGCATCTCAGTCATGAATCATTATCATAACAGCTCCAAGATAATCAGTGATTTTTTCCTTTCTCTTGCTGTTTTTCTTGTTTTGTTTTGGAGCCCAACATGTTTACTGCCTTTGAGAAATGTATCTGCACTAGCAGCACCTCCTGCATCCTTTACTACGGGCGAAAGCAGGGACCAAAAATCACTTCAGGTTTGATTGTCGAAGCAAATCTAATTCAATCTGATGAGGCATAACACAGAGCCAAAATGACTACACAGTATTTGGTTATTCGCTCCCAACTTGGCAGCGGGACTGTATTTGTTCTGACCCTTGGTTCATTTGTTTTCAGTGATGCCTGCCAGAGCACTGTGGTGTAAAACAGAGGATACAAAAGAAAACCAGCCTAATTTAAATTGTAGCTTTACAAGAATGAAACAATCCCTCAATTGTTTGACAAAATAAAATGCAATCAACACTCCTCAACACCTGCTGTGATCAAGCAGCAATATTTTCATATAGTCAGTGGCTGGATTTCAGGGGAAATGAAAAATAATACTGATAACGGAAAGCTAGATGGCGAGCTGAGATGTGCGTGAGTGTGTGCCAGTGCATGGAGGGCTGTGCATGATGAATAATTTTATAATAGCCATTTCATCATCTTGGTGTGTAATATCTTAAGTGGCAAAGGCAAATTAAAAATCATGCGGATGTAGTAATGCTGTGTTACCAACTGGATCTGAAAGTCATTTGGGTGTGTTTATGAGCAGAGCAGGATGTCAGTGGGTTGGATATGGAGAATAAGTAGTTTTATAGAATCATATCTGGTTTAGTAAATCTACTTTGCACCCCTCACTTAAGCTTTAATGCCATCCCTCTGCTTCACTCAGAGCAGGAATTTATTACCGACTCAGTCAGATCTTTTTGTACTATGATAAAAGTTTAATACATGGATATCACAAAGTCAGCTTTTTCACTGACACCGTGGCCCAACATCGCTAAAGACTCAGGCCGAAGCTTTGTAATCTGGTGTTGTTGCGGAAGACACCACCAAAAGGAGAGCTCAAGCAAGAAGAAAGACAGGATGAAAAACCTCAGAGAGCAAAGTTTAATGGATAACACCATTTATATTGGAGGAGTGCTTAAATCAAGACATAAAATCCAACTGCCTCTCTATATTGAAAGGGATACTCTTAAGGGGGATATGTCTGTGGACTCAGAAGTTCTGAACCTTAAACTCCAAGGACTCAAATCGTAGTGCAAGGGAAGCTTCTTGAGTCAGGTGTGTCTGTTTATAAAGTCTATTGTTTTATTCACCACTTACTCCATCCTGTACAAGTATACTGCCAGAACTTGCTGCTTCATTTGAAAGCATGTTAGCCATAGTGTGGTTATCGTTCAATATGTATGTACATTAACATTTTATATTTATAGGCTTTATTACACTTCCATTGTCATAGATTAACATTAACTCTCAATTTTAGTATAGATTGGTTTCCATTACCTGGAATGCCCAGTTCAGGAGTGGGACTGCTTAGGTGTATATACTGAGCCAGAATCTATCGACTGAAAAACAGTAGTACTGGCACAGTAGTAGTACAGTAGTACTGTCAGTACTGGTTCGAAAATAAAAAAGTCTTTAAAAAAAAAGTTTTATCAGGAAAAACAGAAAAAGGACATTTTTTGCATCTGGGAGGCATGCAATAGTTATTGTTGGGCAACTCCTGGAGCTATGTCAGCAGTTTGGATGTAGAATAAGAAATGCAAGAGACAGGTGACAGTCTGTTGAATATTAACGAGGCTGATTGGTGGTTAGCATTATTTAAATGGTCCTTATATCAATCAGGTCCCTTTTTTTCCCACTCCCACCGAGATGGAATCTGGAAAATAACTTGATTTATCTCTGAAAGTAGTTATGGTTATCAAGAGCTTAAATTTGGTGGCCCAGCTGTTAGTGCAGCCGTCTCACAGCTAGAAGGTCCTGGGTTCAATTCTCGCCGGGGACGCTGGGGGTGCCGAGTGCGTGTTAAGTTCCCCCATGACTTCAGCGGTTCGTGAAAGGGCCTTTCTGTGTGGAGTTTACATGTTCTTCCTGTGTTCCCTTGGTTAGCCAATGTGAACATGCAAAAACATGCAGCCTGGGCTATACATGCCCCCTCTGGCCGGCCGGGGCGCCAGATGGGACGGGGAGGATCTGTCCGGCTGGAGAAACCCCACCTTGTCTGGTGAAAAGGCCTGCTCACTCCTCAAGTAAGGAAGATACTTGAGCTCAGCGTAGGGCCCTCCCGGGGTTGGTAGAGGGTGAGCAATGCCCAGGACTGACTTAGGTAGGAGCACTGGGTGATAAAATGGGGAAAAAATCTGTATAAAAAAATTAATAATAACAAATGAGAAATAAAAATAGAAATGTAATGGAACATGCAGGGAACATGAGCATGCAGGGTTTAACATGCATGCATGTTTCAGATACATGGGCCAGACATGGCCATTGAACAGGTCAGGTAGGTCAGGTCTCAGTCCTGGGGTTGGGGTTCGAAGGCAGGCACCTGGTGGCCGGGTCTTTGCCCATGGGACCCAGTCGGGCTTACCCCGAAACGGCGATGTGGGCCCGCCTTCAAGTAGGCCCACCACCCGCAGGAAGGACCATGACAGGCTGGTGCAATGTGGACTGGGTAGCAGTTGTGGCGAGGTGCTCGACAACTCAATCATTGGACCAAGCATTGCAGTAATTTTCATGATTTTAGTCAAGAAAATGCCACTTATCTGTGAGTGACAGCTACACAAACCAAAACCTAAATCTGAAAATTCCAGCTCCATAGAAAAACAATGAATGATCCTGCGCTGTCACTTGCTAAATGGTGTATATGCTGGAAAAAGAAGAAGATAAATTGATCTGCCTGGTGTACAAGTATATATAGTGTTAAGAAGTGAGTGAAATGCCGAGTGCATCATGGGAAGTCACCAATCAATCGTAGCGGATAGCAGCTTAACTGAGGGGCTCACGATTAACCAACCCAGTCCTTACTATCAGCTTAATCAGAAACAAAAGTTTTGGGCCAACTCTTAAGGGTAGATTGTGTGCACTGCAAACACAAATTGGAAACCTGATAACTGATAAGGGTGCTTCAGTTTCAATTGAGTAGTAAAAAGTACAAAGATCTCTCAAAAACTAGGAACAATGCACCTGGAGTATCAGTAAAGATCAAGGCTGCTTTCTGAGCAGTTTTTCCTACTTTTTACTTCTTTGCGTTTTAACCTATTACATCCCACTATGTATTTAAAACTGATGGTTTCCTGGAAAACTTAAAAATAAAATAAATAAAAAGCATACAGGGTGAGGACGCTGGGGACTAAATATTCCCACAAATTCTGTGGATACATTTTCAGCAATAAGGTGTAATTTAGATGTACATAACTTAACAACAGACTATTGCTTTTCCTCCAATGTGCCATCACAACAATCTGTTTCTGTACTGCCATTAAGATGTTACCTAATTTTAATTTTGGTTTGTATAACAAAGGGTCTCAATTCAATCCCAACTCCTCCATTTGTAGCATTTTGTATACAATTCATCTAAAAGTACTTTAAATGCTAGCAAGAAAATGGGTCAATATTTTTTCTTCAGGAGGCCATTTTTCTCCAGGTCAATTTGGTGGATAATCGCCAAAGAACAAACTTTGGTGCATTTTGTAGCTGTGTTACTGGGGTACATGGTCTGAACAATATCTAAGACATTACCAATCAAAGGGTATGCTTCGAGTCTTGGGTCGGGTATACATATTTAGTCAAGTCAAGTTTATTTATAAAGAACTTTAAAAACAACAACACCTGACCAAATGCTGGACAAGTGAAAGGAAAACTAAAACAAAACAGGACAAAGTAAAACATAAAACACATAAATAAAATAAAACAATCATGGTACATTAAATGCTAGTGAATAAAAATTGTTTTTTTAAGAAGAGATTTAAAAACAGCCATAGAAGGAGCCAGGCGTATGTGCATTGGCAGCTCATTCCAGAGTTTGGGGCCAGTTACTGCAAAGGCCCGGTCACCCCTCCTCTTTAGCCTGGAGGGGGGAACTGTTGGTCAGCTGACCTAAGAGCCTTAGAAGGTCTATGGACATTTAAAAGACCTGAGATATAAGAAGGTGCAAGACCATGTAAAGATTTAAAAACAAATAAAATAATTTTAAAATTGACCCTATAATGGATGGGGAGCCAATGAAGAGCTGTGAGCACAGGTGTAATATGGTCCCGACTTCGTGTTCTGGTTAGGAGGCGAGCTGCAGCATTTTGGACCAGCTGTAGACAGGACAGGGAGGAACAGCTAATGCATGCATACAGTGCATTGCAGTAGTCTAGGCGGGATGGAACAAAGTTTAAATAATTTTCAGCATTCTTTCTTCACCCTATCCTACTCCCCAAAAACTATTTTCTTATTACGCATCACATTTAAGGGGGCGAATATACTTGCTGTTCAGAATGCGCTCGCATCATGGCCGACACGCGTATCCTGCGTTCGTTTGACGCTGGTCCCGGTCTGACCACAAGCGACTTGACGTGGAGGTCGGAAACTTGCGGACTGTTTTGAAGAGAGGCTGCTGAGCAGGAGCTGTTATCCTCACATTTATGATCCACATTGCCACCACACAGTGACAACACAGTCCTTGGTGCAGATAGAGTTGTGCTCGTTATGCCCGTGTTGGTCCAAAGATGCAGCGGTGATGGTGCTGGTGGGTTGTTTTGTCCACCGATCATCAAACATCTGAGCTTGATACAGAGGTTCTCCAGTCCTTGCTTGACCGACACCGACTTTGCTCCAGATATTTCAGTAAATGAATCTCCTGACGACATGCGCGTGCACGCTCCAAGCCGTGTGTGGTTTTGAGCTGAATTTCCGGGACGATCCCATGTAACAAGTCGTCAAACGAAACGGAGGAAATGCGGAAATATTGCCGCTGTTTCTCATCATCAATTGTCTGCATAGGCAGGACAAACGAGCTCTCCAGTCTCCCGACGGCTCTGGTTGAACAGCCTGACAAACCATCTCCGATGGCGCCGTTTTCTTTACCGAGATCACAAGCAGAGCAATGCAGTGATCTCCTCTTCATCCGCCGTTGCTGTCTTGTTTATTTATCTGTTATTCCACCAGCTGGTTTATTATACTACTACCAAATATTTTGATATTTTCTAACTCTGGCTCTGTATGCTACCCCCAACCGGTTACCGCCGGTACGACGCGCTCTCCTCGTGTAGTACGCGAGCGAAGTTACATACATAGCAAACTTGATGGTTGGACTGCAATTTCTTTTCTTTTTTTCTTTTTTTACCTACTCGGCCCCACTAGGTGATGAAGCCTATAAATGGGGACCAGAGAGAATGCAGTTCCACCGAATTATGTTTAGTGGAAGCAGTCATTATCTCGTTACTGATATGATCTGACAAAAGATTCCTAAATTGATTAATACATAGACTTTTGTTTCCAGTTCATAAAAATGGTTTTCTTTGCAATACATAAGGCAGTGAGAACCAAGCGAGCCAAGTTAGGTTCCATGTGGATGTCACCCAGGTGACCTAGTATGCATAGTGTTGGGCACACAGGAATTCTTTAATTGAGCTATGTGGATAAATCTTCACATACCTCCAGCCAAAATTTCTGCACAGGTGTACAAAACCATAAAGCATGCATATAATTATCAGTGGTGTTCTCTGTGTACTGTGAACACAGTGCACAGAGAACTGCTGTATACAGTAAGATGGTGAAAAACCATCTGGAACATCCTTTGTCCTGTATAATGTGTTCTGTAAAGAACATTGTATTGTATAGGTTGCAAGTTTGGATTCTTGGTCATAGTGAAAGTATTTAAAAATATTTGTGACCAAGAAATTTGATTAGTGTTTAGAGATAAGTCAGCCTCCCATTTTGAAATGGGAAGAGGGACTGAGTTATCGATTTTGGACATTAACCTGTACAGTTTTGATAGTAATTTTGGGGTGTTTTAGATTAAGTAATTCTGTTACCTTAATGGGAAGTTGCAGATCCAGTTGGATAAGTTTATATTTTTTACTTATTATGGACTTGAGTTGTTGGTATTCTAAAAATGTGTTACTGCTAATTCCATATTGAACAGTGAGTGTGTCAAAAGGTACAAAATGTCCACTTTTATTATATGTTATAAATACTTTATTCCTTGGTCTCTCTACTGAGTGAAGTTTACAGTCTTTTTATTATTTTTCAGAATGTCTGGGTTGTTCCAGATGGGTGTGCGATCACCTGGAAAAAGTGAGATTTTGTTTTTTTTGAGGAAGTCCCACCAGGCTGTCAGAGAGGAGCTAATATTAATACTTTTAAAGAATTTATGATGCTTGATATTTTGATTAATAAATGTTAAACCTGAGATTTCCAAATCATGTTCTGCATCAAGTTGGACTGCAATTTCTAATTCAAAAGAAAAAAAAAAAGCAGCTTCTCCAATGTAAATACAAACAATGTCCTTTTGTAGTCCCAGATGTTTAAATAATGGCCCTCAGAGTGATGTGTCACACTCCAGCGGCTGTGCCAAGTCTTTAATGATCTATGCTGTTCTTTGTAAGAATCTAATTTGTTGCCGTTGTTCTGTGAGTTGGCCGATATGGGACCATTATTGATGTAGTAGAGCAGCAGGTTTTCTGAGAACAGCTGAGCACAGTGCTATTGGTGGTGCACTCCTGTTTAATACTGCACAAACCTATATTTTATGACTATCCACATTGTTGAATAGAGGTAAATGAAAAAGGTTTCCAGCAGTCCCGTAGTGTTTTGACACCACAACAAGCTGTTCAGTACTGATGGATAATTCAGGGCATTTTCACCACAGGCATCATTCCATGTGTTCTCCTTGTCACGAGGATCAACTGTTTTCCGCATTTATCCCTCTATTGTTTAGCTTTTTATGGTGCCATTCTGGAAGCACAGCCCACACAGCTAAAGCAAGCTCCCACAGCGAAACCACTTAAAAGTATGTGAATGCAATTCTACTTATTCCTTAACGGATTGTGATTAAACAATTGCCATGCCACATCAGTTCATTGCAGTTGTTTGTTTAGAATATAATCAATGTATTGTGACTTTCTGAATAGAGGTAAATTAGAAAACTGATTACTGACATCATTAAAACTCCACATGTAATTGTATGTTCCTTTACTCAGTAGTTTGGGTTAAGATGAACAGAACATCTGTGATTGTGCTGTTTACGTGGTAATATCCTGGTTCTAATTAAACTAGCAAGGCTTAAATGACATTGCATGTTCATGAATATCTTAAAGTTTGGTGTTAACAGGACCAACTAGATTTACTACTAGCTAGAATTCTTTCTTGGTTTTTTCGTTTTTCTTACAGCCTTTGTTAATTTCCATATCCATGTATTGGCTTCGCAATGTCAGAAATGTTAGGGACAGGGAGGTGGATTATGCTTAAACTGGCTTATAAAAATGCCAAAGATGAAAAGAACCGCCTGCGATGGCCTGGAGACCTGCCCAGGGTGCAGCCCTCGCTTTTTACATGTAATGAGCTGGTATAGACTCCAGTAGACCCCTGTGTCCCTGCATATGATTAAACGGTTATAGAAAGTGAAGGAAGGAAGGAAGGAAGGAAGGAAGGAAGGAAGGAAGGAAGGAAGGAAGGAAGGAAGGAAGGAAGGAAGGAAGGAAGGAAGGAAGGAAGGAAGGAAGGAAGGAAGGAAGGAAGGAAGGAAGGAAGGAAGGAAGGAAGGAAGGAAGGAAGGAAGGAAGGAAGGAAGGAAGGAAGGAAGGAAGGAAGGAAGGAAGGAAGGAAGGAAGGAAGGAAGGAAGGAAGGAAGGAAGGAAGGAAGGAAGGAAGGAAGGAAGGAAGGAAGGAAGGAAAGGGTTCAATGGTAGTGTGGGTTGCATCGGTGGCTGTGGGAAGATTTTTGCACTTCTATGATAGCAGAGGTGGGTAGTAACGAGTTACATTTACTCCGTTACATTAACTTGAGTAAGTTTGGGGAAATTTTGTACTTTTAGGAGTAGTTTTGAATCACTATACTTTTTACTTTTACCCTATGTGTCCTTCCAAGTTTTCAGGTTTTGCTCTAGTGCTTTTTGTTAATCCTGCTGTGCAGCGTTTTTGGTTCTTGCCTTTTTTTAAATAAACCCTGTTTTTGCTGAACCCCTGCCTCTCGCTCTCCTGCATCTGGGTCCTCATTCAACCACACCAGCCTGACAGAACGGAACCACCAGTATAGACCCAGCGGGAGAGAGCTTCGCCTTCTGGGACTACGTGTACCGGGAGGCAGAACTCTCTATTCCTGGTTGGCGGCACCCGGAGGAGGAGGAATCTCCCTTCTGGGGAACACGCCTGGCACGGGGTGGGCCCAGGAGCATTCAGGCTCTGGAGCGACACCGACGACGGCGTCGGTGCCAGCCCCAGCTAGCCGCTGTTCCGGCGGTGGTCTTGGGCGAATCGTCGGTGGTCCCGGACGCATCAGCCCCTGCTCCGATGATGGTCCCGGATCCCCCGCAGCCAGCGCCAAGGACCCGGGTTCCCCCGCAGCCAGCGCCACGGGCCCGGGTTCCCCCGCAGCCAGCGCCACGGGCCCGGGTTCCCACGCAGCCAGCGCCGCGGCTCGGGTTCCCCCGCAGCCAGCGCCGCGGACCCGGGTTCCCCCGCAGCCAGCGCCGCGGGCCCGGGTTCCCCCACAGCCAGCGCCGCGGGCCCGGTTTCCCCCGCAGCCAGCGCCGCGGACCCGGGTTCCCCCGCAGCCAGCGCCGAGGACCCGGGTTCCCCCTCAGCCGGCTCCTCGTATCCTGTGTTCCCCCCCAAGTCAAAGTTCTCAGCCAAGTCAAAGTTCCCCGCCAAGTCGTCCAAGTTCCCCGCCAAGTCGTCCAAGTTCCCCGCCAAGTCAAGGTTCAAGTCCCACGCCAAGGCCCAAGCCTAGGCCTCGTGGACGACCCCCGAGCTGTCTCGCCGGTCTGCCCGGTCCCAAGGACGGCCCCCGGAACTTTGGCCATGTGTTGGCCTGGGCCCTCCTCCAGCCGCCCTGGGTGATATGTCCATGGGGACATCTGGAATCTGTCCCTTGAGGGGGGGGGTTATGTCAGTGGTTGACATTTCCCCCAGTTTGTGTTTCTGTTTTGCCCCGCCTGTCTTCCATCTGCCCTGATTGTTCACACCTGTGTCTCGTTACCCCCTTGTGTATATCTGGTCTTATCTTCCCTTGCTCCTTGTGGTTCCGTCCTGTTTCCTTCCTCCATGTGTCCTGCCAAGTTTTCAGGTTTTGCTCTGGTGTTTTTGGTTGATCCTGCTCTGCAGCGTTTTTGGTTCTTGCCTTTTTTTAAATAAACCCTGTTTTTGCTGAACTCCTGCCTCTCACTCTCCTGCATCTGGGTCTTCATTCAACCACACCAGCCTGACAAAAACAAGTGAAACATTTTGTCATTATCTGTATTCCCTTAACACCATTTTAAGTAATGTGAGAATAACGGTGACAACTGTCTCAACATTTCATGAATGTGTTACATCCCCAAAATGCCGAAAAACAAATCAAGCAAAGTGAATGAGAAAAAAACATGAAATATCTGCAAAATATTTGTTCATGTCTTCTGTAAAGACATATGGCACTTCCGATATCCCTGATTTTTCTTTCAATAGTTAATTCCCCACACTGCACTGCAACTTTAATTATGAGCATTTATCTATCCTATTTTAGTTGTTTACTGCATAATGTCATTAATTGTTATTAACTTTTAATATTTATTTTCCATCTTGCTGTATGCTCTATGTAAAGCACTTTGAATTGTCTTGTACATGAAATACAAATAAACCATCCATCTAAGCCTTCAGGAATCTACAGTAAAATAAATTATTTTAACCCAACTAAGACTATATTGTGAGTGATGATGAAGTAAGACAGAGTTTGGCCCTTGGGTATTTGTATTTTTGTCACTTTTGGAGTGCCTACTACAAGAAAGGGTGCTTTTTTCTCATTCTTGAAGAAGAGTGAATAGTTACAGCAGTAGGTTTAGATGGAGTTGTGCAATTTCTGTTGCATGATGCTTCAGCTGGAAGCCAAGGGTTAAACAGATGTCAAAAACATGCATTTTCACATCTCCACCCACTTCAGGAATTGACATCGAGCTGGTCTGCCCCATGATGAACCCTGGCTTTAAATAAATCCTCAGCCAACCCTGTAAGGAAAATGAATCTCCCCTGTTACCATGTGTCAATGTCACTGCTGTACATAGTGAGAGGATGTCCTACATAGTCAATCTCCATAAAGAACTGCTCTCTCGCAGCATGTGTACTTGCATTTTCTTGGGCGTGTGCATGCCTGTTTCCTTGCATACATGCATGTCTGCACATTTACAGAGTGGCAGTGTGTTAATGAGAGGGGATGTCAGAGGAGAAGCTGGTACTGATGTGCTGTCACTGTGGATCTTCTCACAGTCTGATCAGCCTCCTCAGCCTCGTGTATCTTCAGGCCTATTTCCCAGACCCACAAGAAAAGAAACACCATGCAATGCAGAGCAGCTTATTTACTTCTATTGCTTATTTAATGTTTGTCTCACAGAAATAATTTATCTCCCTTTTGGGTGACCAAAAATAAAGAACAACACGTAAAAGCAAAAGCTGCAATTGAATAACATGGAACAGTGGACAGCTACAGAAGCTGATTATCACCAAAGTCACATAGTAAAGACAGTATGCTGACTAAACATGCCATGTGACCTCATGCCCTTTGTTCTTTCTCATCTTCTGCTCATGGCCCGCCCACTCATCCTGCCTTGTTGAAATAACAGGGTTCTACCCATCTTTATAGGTGATTTATGATTTTACATCGAACCAACGAAGTGTGTCTGCCATAGCTGAGAGTCCTCCACCATAAACTCTGCAGTAGCCTGATGTACACCTCCCTACAAATGTAACTACATGTGGGGTTGATGCAGACTGCAACAAATGTGATTGATCTGTTTGGTATCATTGTATTTCCCTCCGATGTATTTACTGCTTCTTCTATATTTTCAAGCCAGCTATAAGATATATTGCTGTAACGTAAGTTAAAGTTACTGTTGCTCTACATTTATCAAATGTAATGCGCGTAACACATGATTCTCCTGGTGCGTTGGCATCGCTGATTTACATAAAAGCAGTAAACAAAAGGAAGCTGAACACTGAATAGTGTAACAGACACCCAAAACCAAATGATCATACAGAGAGACTGAAACTACTGTATTTCACCAATAATTATGGTATGCTAACAATTGGACAACAGTGGATGAGGATTTGCAATGTATTCTGACGGCGTGAGTTGGGGGGTCTGTGTGTGTATATACAAACTAATTAATCTGCCGAATTTGACTCCAAATCAGACAAATAGTGAATTCGTAGTTTACTATAACCAAGTATTAATGAGGACTGAATGAATAATGGAACCACTTTGAGTGCTTTGAGTGTCCAGAAAAGTGCAATATAAATCTAATCAATTTATTATTAATTCAAGTCGGGAAAAATACTTTCACTTTAAGAGGCATCATGAAATGATCGTACATTTTCAACTAATGATTGAACATTGTACAGAGCTCAAGATTATCGTACACATACGATAATTATTGTACATGTGGCAACCCTGGTACTGGAAGTTGCATTGTAGCAGAATAGAACTGCACTCCCACCTACTATTTAGCGATGACAGAGCTATTGTCTCATGAACAGGCACAGCTCCTGTAGCTGGGAGAAAAAAAACACACTTGCTTTGTTCCTGACACAGAAAAACAAACTACATCCAGCTGTGGTTGGCCAACTTTCGCTCACCGCTAAAATCATGCCTTTGGGGACACCTCAGAAGAAAACCGTAATGCTTACTAAGCAGTACCAGCACGAACACCAAGACAGACGACTTTATTATTACCCTGGAAACTGTATATTTATTTGAGCCTGTTGGATGATGTTTATCTTCATTGCTGAGGACCTTTCTAAAAAGGTTTGTGATTAAGGTGATCAATGCTTGAAAAAGATCTAAAAAAAAGAAAAAAAGGGCGGCAGTAGCTCAGGTGGTAGAGCGGGTCGTCCAATGATCGGAAAGTTGGCGGTTCAAATCCCGCTCCGTCCCAGATGCTGTCGTAGTGTCCTTGGGCAAGACACCTTACCCACCTTGCCCCGTATGAATGTTTGGTGGTGGTCGGAGGGGCCGTTTGGCGCAATATGGCAGCCACGCTTCCCTCAGTCTGCCCCAGGGCAGCTGTGGCTACAAAACGTAGCTACCACCACCAGTGAGGATGTGTATGAATGAATAATGGTCTATGTAAAGAGCTCTGGATGCCTTGAAGGGCGCTATATAAAACCAAGCCATTATTATTATTATTTTTAATTACACTTAATTCTCAGCTGACCACATACACTGTTTTCAACACGGTACACACAGAGTACTGTATCGTTTTTCAAAGTAGGGGTTTGACCTATCCATAATGACAACAGTCAACAGTTGTTCAAGGTCTGAAACAGACTGGAGTCAAATGTTGATGACATAACTGTTTTGGGATTTGATAACAAAAAAAAAGTCAATATGATGTGACAAAGTGTGCATTTCATCCCAGGCAATTAGGTTTTATATTTAGTGCCTAAACCTAACTAAACAATACATGATAAACTACTTCGGTGCTTGCCAGCACAGGGAACCCTGGGCAGAAAATGTTTAGGCAAAAAAAATATATAATAAAAAAGGTTTTATTTTAAACATGCAAACATTCTGACTGTTAAACATCCCTAAAAATTACATTTTTGATTAATCATTTTCAGATGAAGTAGAAGAAAATAATGACAGAATTTCTTTCACGGTTTCCAAGTTGGAAAATTGACTTTTTAATGTCCCACTTCTTAAATCTTCCATTACAAAAACAAACGTACAAACTTTTGTGGATCATTAATTAATAGTTCTTAGAGCACAGTGTTTATAGAGCTCACATTCCTCTGAGGAATATGTGTGTAATACACAATGCATGTTGTGTATTACTTGCATACTCAGCATTGTTATTGGCATGGCAAGGCTTCAATAACTGGGGCAGTTGAACATACAGTATAACGTAACAGCAAACTATAGTGTGTTTTGAAAAAAATGTATCTGGTTTTATATCATAAACAATTATAATACCAGCATGCACACAGACAAACATGTTTCTATTATACAGCATCATCCATCATCTACAATTGATCAAAAGTGGCGTGCAGATCAGAGACAGGAGAGACAAAACAAAGTTCTTAAGAAAATGAGTTGCCTTTTATCAATGCACGCACAGAAGAGCAAATACTCAAGATGTTATAAGACACAGGTGTTGACAGTTAAGATGGAATGAACAAAATATAGACAAGGGAAATACACTTTTGAAACAATACGGGAAACAAGACAAACATTCGACTAAACAAAACAAGAACAGATGTTTCACAAGGAAAAACACCAGAAAAATGCAAGATCAATTAAAGCTGTAAGCAGCGATGAACAGGCCCTCGCACCCTTGTGCACGTTCAGGCATGCTGCAGTGGAAGCGCTTGTATGACTTGCATGTAGATTCTTCAGGCCTGGACATTTAGTGGATGACACCACCCACGACTTTCTATATCAAACCATCCAAAAGTTATGGCAGAAAGTAGGAACTATTAGATATTGACCAATCAGGTGAAGGGGCAGGGCTAATTTGCAGCAATTATGTTCAAGGACTCAAAACTGAGTCCGATGATACCACCCACGTGTCTTTAAGTCAAACCATTCAAGTTATTGCAGAAAATCGGAACTATCACATATTGACCAATCAGAAGAAGGGGCAGGGCTAATTAACGCCAATGAAGTTCAAGTACTCAATACCGAGTCCGATGACACCACCCACATGTCTTTATCACAACCCGTTGAAAGGTTATGGCAAAGAATAGGGACTATCAAATATTGACCAATCAGAAGAAGGGGCGGGGCTACTTTGCACCAATTATGTTCAAGGACTCAAAACCGAGTCCGATGACACCACCCACGACTCTTTATATCAAACCATTGAAAAGTTATGGCAGAAAGTACGAACTATCAAATATAGACCAATTAGATGAAGGGGGGGCACGCTTTTTGGCGTCTATCGTTGCCACGGTAACGCTTTTGACTGAGAAAAGTAATGCGCGTCGTTGCAGGATGGAGACGCGCATTTTGATGTATAACACACCTGGGTGCACGTTACGGTTCGGGCCAAGAAGCGGCCGAAGAAATGGCATAAATTGCGACAAAATTACACGATGAATTCAAAATGGCCGACTTCCTGTTCGGTTTCGGCCATGGCGCCAAGAGACTTTTCTTTAAGTTGCGACATGATACAGGTGTGTACTGTATTGTGGGGCTTGAGGCACAAAGTTTTCTAGGGGGCGCTGTTGAGCCATTAGGCCACGCCCATTAATGCAAACCATTAAATATCAAATTTATCGCCAGGCCTGGCTTGCGTGCAAAATTTGGTGACTTTTGGGGCACGTTTAGGGAGGCAAAAAGGCCCTCATTTCGTCGGAAAAATAAAGAAGAAAGAAAGAATTCCTACAGATACAATAGGGCCTTTGCACTGTAAGTGCTCGGGCCCTAATTATAAAACAAAAAAAAACCAGAAGATAAGCAAACCTCCACATCTCTATGGAAAAAGCTGAAGATTACACTTTTCTGATTATTTTCACTTGCTCTCTTCAAATTAAATGTAGTATTTGTCCTGACAAAATGAATAGTTTTGTAACTGTGTTACAGTTTAGAGACACCACAAACAACATAAATATAATGCTGATCATGTTCTAGGTTTCTGGAAAGCGCCTAGAGACAACTTATGTTGTAATAGACGCTATATAAATAAAATTTAATTGAATTGAATTACTTTGAAAAGTGATATTTTCAGCAGCTTTTGTCTGCCTTCGTGTATTTCTTAGTCCCTGCATGCAGTGTTTGATGTATGAATAGTTGTGGTGATTATGGTGTGGAAAAAAGAGAATATTTGTTACTTTCACTTGTGTGAGAAACATGTTTAAGATGATTAAAGACAAACCAGATCTATAGTCTGGTTTATAATTTTAATAAACCTGATTTTTTTGTGTAGATTTTTAAGTGATAAACATTGCCTGATATCTGTGTAGTATAACCAAAATCTTTACTGAAAACTGAAGCCTGAGTTAAGCTGTGGAGGTCTTTTTTTGCACTATTTCTCCCTGTAACATGACCCTGACATCTCTGGTGTTTCTGGTTCTCTCCTGCCATCATTTATAATGCTTGTTATTGGAAATTTGTACCATATGCTCAATCCATCATGCAATACACCAGAGGACTGCGATGGATGATGGGTGGTACAACTCCAAACATAGCTGCATCACCTGACAATGACATCACAACTATATATCAGTTCTGTTGATGCAATCAGTAGCAAAACAAAGCAAAGTCAAACGAGTCAAGAAAGCAAATCTAGTGGGAGCAATCAGATAACAGGCTCTGGCCACCCGCTATGACAGGTGTCCAATCCAAAACATCAGATCTGCAATTTCATGAAACTTTAATAAATAATCATAAATATGATGTCTTATTCTCAGGACATCGTGCTGCTCCTGGCTACGGGCATGTAAATACATGTTTGCAAATCCAAAATTAGAAATGTACTGTTTACTCCACAAGATGTAAAAACAGAGTACCTGGTGATGTATTTTTAATAGCTGTTGATTATTGAAACCTTTCTACAAAAGCAGTGGCTATATTTATTTGTTTGTATTGAATCTTGCCTCAATTAGTTTTATTTGCTATTTTTTATGTTAAAAGCCACTGTTCCCACTGGAGAAAAGGATATTAATTGGACTTGCTTTGCAGACCTAATTTGCTTAAGGACCAGTAAAGAAAATTGGTTTTCTTAGAACGAAAACAGTGGGCGTATTGAAGAGGTTACATTCGAGGAAATGAGATGGAAAAATGTTTTTCTATTACGTTAAAGGCAGGGTAAGCAAATCAATCCAAATTCTGAATGAGAACACTTTATGTTATATTCATTGAATATCTCCTTACCATCTGCTAGCTGCTTAACTTGTGAGTATATTGTGACATAAATAAATAATAAAAAAAAAACAATTTATATGCTCATACATGTGAGGTGTGAGAATGGGAAGAGGTTACAGTTCCCAATGGGGCGTCATTTCTCTAGAGCACTGGAGGAAGAGGGAGGTGTCTTGTTGTTCTGTTCAAATATTAACAGATACTGTATGTCATCCAGAAATCGCTTCCAGGCGGGATTTTCAGATGGTGGACTGCTAAGA
The DNA here is from genome assembly GCF_033807715.1 of Cololabis saira. Taxonomy (NCBI): domain Eukaryota; kingdom Metazoa; phylum Chordata; class Actinopteri; order Beloniformes; family Belonidae; genus Cololabis; species Cololabis saira. Next base: position 15,884,769 of record NC_084588.1, on the reverse strand, counting down.
AATTCATATGTAATATTTATTCTAAATATTTATTTATTATTGTATAGTAGAAAAATGTTTTTTGTGCAGCATGTGAAAGAAATTACATTTTGGTGGCATGAGTGAGCCAAAAAAACCCAACAAAAAGGTATTTTCTCACTCTCCATAACATTATAGCAACCTCCCACAGATCGCAACAGTGTGATATATTTATCATACTAAACTTTATAATACTCAGCTGTGTGAAAATGCTTTAAATATGTACATCAAATATTTCCAGCTACTACAAGTTGTGGATTAGTAATTCGTCAATTATTTAACCCTAGGGGGGCACAGTAGATGAGTCAGTTTCTGTGCTTAGCGACCGTTTCCTTGTTGCTCATCACACTTATGATTAAAAATGTAGACACGGTTGAAACGTCAACATTTTTTTTCTTTTAAATGTCCTTAGATCAATATCAACTTTCCTCTCAAGTAAAGTTCAGATTTAGCAAACTAAAAACTGATTTAGTTTTAATTTAATAAAGAAATCAGAAACAGAATTACATCTTTGGTATCTAACTTTTCTGCACAGAAGTTAGCATGTAAATTGTGTCTTTCCTAAGTATTTTGACACCCCAAAATATTGTGCTACATTGTTTGGCTTGGTTGAGTAAAACTTAGGGGTTTGGGTTAAATTAGATCTTTTTCAAACATGATTACATTAATCAAACCTTTTTAGAAAGGTCCTCAGCAATGAAGATAAACATCCTCAATGTGTGAGACCTTTTTAGACTTAATGACCAAACTAAACTATAAATTCCAAAGCTCCAAATCATGATCACAACAGCACATCATGTAATGTGAATTTGAGCTGCACATTACTGAATCTGTCAGTTTGGGGTGGGGGGTAGGTCTCTCTCTCTCTCTTCATGTCTCATCATATCATTCAATAGTTTGGATGTATGTGATAAACAACCATTTACGACTATAAATAAAGTGGCCATATTACACTTGTTTTCTGACTCATCTATAGCATAGTGATGAGTCATCATTCAAAAACTGACAACAGGCTCAAAAGACCTGAATGTATGGCGTAGAATATCTACAGTAGGCACTAAATATTCGGTGTCCAGGATGCTAAAACAGTCGTGCTGGTACTGCTTAGAAGCATTACGCTTTTTCTTTCAAAGGTGTTCCCAAAGGCATGATTTTAGCGGTGAGCGAAAGTTAGCAAACCACAGCTCAATGGATGTGTTTTTTGTTTTTTTTTCTGTGTCAGGAACAAAGCAAGTGTGTTTTTTCTCCCAGCTACAGGAGCTGTGCCTGTTCATGAGACAATAGCTCTGTCATCGTTAAGCCTCCAGGAATTCAACCAATCAAAAAACACTTGAGTTAACTCTACTCACTTTCAGGAAGAGCCTTTCCTTGTGATTCTCATTTGTTGTCATTCTGAAATAATTACAGGGTTTTGAAATTATGCTGTGTGCTATTATGGATTGAAGTTCTTCCGCAAAACTATTGTAGAAGTACCAGATATTAAATTTAGATGGCTGAAAATGGGGATAACATTGAGACTTTCAAAAAGGGAGTTGTGGGGGGGAGGCTTCGCAAATCATAGCATGGATTTGCACATTATTGGTTTATTATGATTCAGAAAGAAGGTGACTCAACAGCAGGGCACAAATAGTTTAAGGGGTTTATCACAAAACAGTCAGGGATAAAGAGCCTGTGGTGTCAACGGTGTGAGCAGGTAGGCTGGAGCTCGAAGATGATCGTGGTCAGTGGGGAGAGTGACGAGGCGAATGTGGGTGAAGATGAGAAAAGACAATCAGGATCGTGTGTGGGTTTAGCTGAGCATGCAGGGTGAATTCAGCCACAGAAACATACAGGAAATCCATCGAGATGTGGGAGGGGAAAAAAAACAGAACACGAGGAAATGCAATGGAGCCTTGCAGAGACAAGCTCTTTATTGCACATAACTAGGGCCCGAGCACTTACAGTGCGAAGACCCTATTGTATCTGTAGGAATTTCTTTTTTTCCTAGTTTTTCTCGTTTGAATTTTTCCGACGAAATGAGGGCCTTTTTGCCCCCCTTAACGTGCCCCAAAAGTCACCAAATTTTGCACGCAAGCCAGGCCTGGCGAAAAATTTGATATTTAGTGGTTTGCATTAATGGGCGTGGCCTAATGGCTCAACAGCGCCCCCTAGAAAAAACTTTGTGCCTCAAGCCCCACAATACGGTTTGACGTACATGCACGAAAATCGGTACACACCTGTATCATGTCGCAACTTAAAGAAAAGTCTCTTGGCGCCATGGCCGAAACCGAACAGGAAGTCGGCCATTTTGAATTAATTGTGTAATTTTGCCGCAATTATGTATATGTGTTATACATCAAAATGTTCATATTTGATAGTTCCTACTTTCTGCCATAACTTTTGAATGGTTTGACATAAAGACTCGTGGCTGGTGTCATCTCACCTCAGAGTAGAAAATGTAGTTAATGCTGTTAATCAAGTAATTTACAGGAAAATTGCTTTATATTCAGGTATCCTCTTCTGAGCTGAAAGTGACCTTTTTAATCAAATTCACACTGCTGCTGTGGAAAATTTGTGAAGCCACACTATAAAGAGGCTCACATCTGTGGTAAAAAAGAGAAAATAAAACATCTACAAGGTAACTTCTCACAACTAAGGGACTCTGGAAATAGCCTGCATGTCTGTTAGTGAAGCAAATGGATCATCTCAAAAAGAACCCATTAGCAGCGGTGTTAACACAGAGGTCAGGCCTGAATTTAACAAGTACTTTATTACTATTTATGCCATGTATATCTAAAAGGTTTGCAAACAGAAAAACCGGTAATGCACGATCATTCATGACATTTACCTGACATTTCTGTTTTCACTTTGGAATCACATTGTTAGTCAAGATTTGTAGGAAAGAAAAGTCACTTTTGAACTTTTCAAATTTAAAGGTTATAGTGCATCTCCATTAAAGACTAATATTGGCTTGACTTTCTCTTAACAACTCTGTTTTGGGAAGTGGCAATTTTTTTCATTTGAGATAATGTAAAAAGAATGTTCAGTCAGGAATGCCTGCTGCTTATCTACTCCCATAAGGACCAGCATATACAGTATATCTTTAGTGAATAAACCATTTATTGAATGGTGACACTGGCCTATTGACTGTTCTTGTACCTAAGATGAAAAATGTTTGTGCTCACTACCCATTTATTTATAAAATGTCATACTCTGTTCACAGTATAGGAAGGGGAATTGCACTGCTTTTTTCTCTTTCGTTTGTATTGATTTATCTAAAGCACTTGATATAGTAAAGTACTCACCTCTACAAGATTTTCTAAGATAAGCTACTTTTAAGGCAAACGTGTGCTATTGGATTTAAAGGCAATGTACTATATTTCATTTATCAAAGGTTTACTTTTTTAACTTTTGCACAGAGTTCTTTTTTGATGCCTTTTTTTTTTAGAAAACACAAGTTTCTTGTAGTTTCTAGTTATTGATCCACATAATACACAGCGCTACAATCATGTACAACAAATCTGTGAACCTGTAAAAGCTTTTGTTGTTGCTCCTGAAGTCCTTAAAGAGATTAATGTTTAATCTGGTTGGTGGGTTTAGCCTTCTGGCCAAAAATGGCCCTTCTTTGGTTCCATGTTGTTCTTGATGTTCAGACACAAACAGACTAACTGTACATGTCTGGTTATTCCACAGATTTAATAGGTAAACGCAACCTTGGATGGATAACAACACAAATTCACTACTTTGTGCCCTATTTAGTTTGAAAACTCGAACTCAGACAAAGCATGTAGGAAAAATTTGCATGAAAAGCCACCTTTGGCAGCAATGTCTTTCTGACTTCTTTCTATGTGACATTATCGGTGTCTCATATTAAATTGGAGGAAACTTTGAAATTCTGCATCATTGTCTCAGTTAATTGAAAATTGAGGGCATTTGTTTATGCACAGCTCTATTAAGGTTTCATGGCAGTTTTTCAGTCAGGATGAAGACCCGACTTTGGGTCTTGGCAACATCCTGATTCTTGACTTTGTCAGCCACGTTTTCATAGACTGGCTGTTTTGTTTGAGACCATCATCTTGTTGCATGAAGTTTGGTTGTTGGCTTGGAAGAGGAATTCTCAATAATCTTAAAAAGGTCTTATGACTACAAAACATGGCTGTATATGAAAGAAGAATAAACTCCTCCATTTGAAATATTCAAATAATTCAAACCTGCATTCTATGAAATTGCTAGGATCTGTTAAAGTAAAATGACTTTTATTCTCACATGTTTAGTCACTTTTTTTGAATGTTTTATCCTCTTGGTGGATATATTAGTGCTTCTTGGTAAAGACACATTTCATTTTGTACTTACATTTTTTTCAACAAAGATTTAAAGTAAAGTTGTAGATTTAAAGTAAAGTTTGGTTGTTTTAGTAATGTCTTACATTAAAATTATTCATCCCACAAGTTTAAATGGATGGAAATGCTGAATCCTCTTCTTCTACATTTAAAGCAAATTGACTTCCTTAATGCAAAGCTTCCATGTTGCTGTAATAAAGAGAAAGGTGCAGTGTATGCTCCAGAAGAGAGAATATGGGGTTTGTTGGTGTCACGGAGGAAGATGTAGAAGACAGGATAAGATGGAAACAAATTATTCGCTGTCTCAACTCAAACAAAGTCTTTTTTTTCTGAAATCAATTGCTTTACCTGAGTCACAGGACAATGTACAGCTTCTTAATAGACTATTTCTTTTTCTTATTGGTTTTTGTTGTTCTTATTATCTCATTGGTGATTTCCATTTAGGTGCTTGCACATGTTCAACATTTGAGGATGGAAACTGTATTCAGAAACTGTCCTACAGAGGACTTTTGTTTCAGGCGTCAATTTTATCTACGTTAACCTTTCAAAAATATGAGATTGTATTTTTCTCATTAAAATACATTGTTGAGGCGCAAATTGTTCTTTGGTTGGCCCTGATACATAAATTAATTGGAAAACTCTGAGAATTGAGAGAACAAATCCTTTCTTCTTCACATGACTGTACAGTGGATGCTCGAGGGACTGCATGCTGTTCTAAAACTAGGTGAAAATGGATGAACTACAGGACTCCAGTGGGGGTATCTCTCTGCCTTGCCAAATGATTTCAGTTTCAACATGAAAGCAACCCAGTCTGTAAGGGGCAGTATGCCAGATGGCATCATGTGCATTATGTATATTTCAAGAGACAGGACTCTCTCAAACTCACTCAGTACATCTGTAAACATGTAAGATGACAAACAACAAAAACAATAAAAATAAAACTGTTGTCACTTTCTTTGCTCTCTCCTATTGGAAATTGAAATTTGATTTCAAGTAGCCTACACAAATATAATTTACCACACAGAGCTTTTGTCTTTTAAAAGCAAGCTTTTTTCCACTTCTGAGTCACCTCTATGGTATCAGAGATTTTTCTGAAATCATTAAAAACACATTTTTTATTTTAAAATGCATAATCTCAATACAGTATTCCATAGAGATTGTCACTTAACAGCTAAAGAGCCCAGGGGAACATGCTGCATGGACATTCACCTGTCTCATTAAAGTGTCACCTTGTCAGTTGATGCTGCGCACAAAGCTGTATTGACATTGCAGTGTTCCATTCAGCAAAAAATATAGATTAAAGAAATATTTCAGAGCTTGAAGCAACAAGGAAGTTACAAAGGGAAGGCAAGTTTGTCCTCCAAGACTTGGTCCCAGAGGCTAACCTGCCAAAATTGTTCTGCTAGTATAAGCTATACCGTGACACTGATGACCTGGGTCAAGTTCTCACTTGTCAAGTCTATCTTGATTTGAGAAGAAGTTGCAATTACTCAGTCCTCCTTGTGTAATAGTGCTCACAGCCAGGTGCATGGTGCTATGGACTACTGATGCTGCACAGTGTTTTCCTTGTGCATTAAAAATCTCCTACAAAGCAGGGAAGGAAGCTGGCAGCTTCCTTCTGCTGTCGCCTAGAAACCAGTTACATTTTACTACTAGGAACTTGAATGTCAGTGTAAATTTTAAATAATGTGTGGCTTGTTTAATTTATATGTAATTAAGATTCAAATAAGACTGCTTTACTCTTCAATTACGTGCATGTTGTTAATTTACTGAAGCAGCTGGTCTAATAAAAAAAATAAAAAATCCTGTTTACAACACAGTGCCAAGCCAATTGACATTATTATGCATGTTTTTATTGTTGGGTTCTTTGTGCATTCAAGGTCATGGTTGTTTTTGTGACTAGTGTGTGTAACATACAGTATGTCAAGGAATCAATAAAACCTTTTTATCCTTGTCTATGTTCTACTAATTGCTTGTCATTCAGAGAAAAACTCTTAAACAACATTTCCTATCATATATGGATTCTCTATGCAGTACAGTAGTGGTTTATTTGTGCAGTCACACCCCACTGCGTATAATAGGGTGATTTCTGGTCTTTTGTCAAACCCTCAGACAGTTTGACATGCGGCACAGACAAGGAAGTGATGTACTGATGTTCTGATAGGAAGACCTATTTTACCCACTGAGGTATTGAGCCCCACAATAAATTAAAGGCAATAAAACACAAGAGGGAAAATCATAGGAAACAGAAAATGCTTCAAAATTAAATATGAAATAATGATAAAACATGAAACATTGACTCTCTTTATGTGTGGTTGTACTTTTGGACTGGTGATATGAATACAGTACCAAGTCAAGGTCCTCACGTACCCAAGTGCAGTCATAATTCCCAGCTGTGCTCTTGCTCTGTCCAGTTCATCAAAGATGCATTTAGTGGACAGGATTTATCTCTTATCCTGGATTTTTTCATGCTACTTTTGTGGCCATCATGTCTGTTTCATGTCTACCCAGTTGGTTTTTGAGTTTTCTTCATTTTTCAAGTGAAGTCCTTTTCACATGTTCTTGCAGCGCTTTTTGTTAAATAAAATACTTTTTTTTGCTTTAAACCTTCTGCTTCCTGGGGTCCGTTACACAAAAGCCGGTGATGTTGAAATTCTGAATATGTTGAACATGAAATCAGGGAAACTCTGTTTCTGTTTCACAAAGTGGGGTTACTTAACCCTGAGCTCGAGGATTTAGTTGAGCTGGTATTCTGAAAATAAGGTAGCTCATACTCGGAATCTGTTACCAACAGTAATGTACTTTACGTAACGGTCTCTTCCCCTTCATGAAGCTGAAACAAGATCAATGTAATCAAACAAATGATATAATGCACATTTTTGACCTTTGAATGATGACAGTGGCATCAGAAAAGTGTATTGAAGACCCAAATAGATTTTAATTCAGTTTAATCAAAGTTGTTCTCTACTTGTGACACCCTGGTTGTTTTTTTTGTCAGTAAGCCTATATGATCCTATCATATATTACCATATGCTGATATTTTCTTCCAAATGTCAGTTATATTAATAACCACATGGATACTGAACATTTTCTATTCTATTACATTTGAAAGTGAGTTATGCAGGGCTGAGAGAAAAGTTCCCCGACTTATAAGCCTCCTTTTTGTTTCCTTTCAACTCACACACATTTAATGGTTCCAGTTGTATTGTTTTTCCAATAGCCACAAAGTCATCAAGTAACGTAATTAACATGATTTAAAAGTTGATAACATTTTAATTGCTCAAAATAATTAGTTTCCTGTTCAGACTTCTGACTTAAGAAATGTCCCTTTAGCACTTATCAGTGTGACTGGATGCACTCTTATTTTCCCAGCTTGAATCTATAAGAATAATAATCTTTTGATTATTATTCTTATTTTCTTCATTCCTCCAAAATGCTTCCTTAAATTTTAGACAGGATACATGTCTAAAATATGTTTTAGCCTACTTGATTTTCAACCTTTTCAAGGTTTATTTTATTTTTGTTCCCAGGATTGCACCTACAGTATATATGACTATTGAGAACATCTACATTCATTTGTATTCACATGAAGCAGTCGTTAAATATTTACATTTATCTGCACATATACATGCTTTGCAATTTTTTCCAATGTCAACTCTCTTTCCTTCACTGCTACAACTGTGTTGCATTTTTGTCTGAATATGTGCTTAAATTTGTTATGATTGCACATACGTTCTGTTTTAGTGAACTAAAACAGGAAGATCACTTTTGCTTACTATGCGTTGTCATTAGGGATGCTGCGATCCGATCCGCGGATCGAAAATATGCTGCGATCCAGCCAAAAAACCTGGATCGGATCACAGTGCAGGGGAAAACTGCGATACTAGCGCTGCGATACTAGCACTCCATTCCAAAAAGTCCGCTCCAGATTTTCCATCCAGCACTTGCTTCTCACACACGAGGAAGAAAGGAGAGGGGAGGGGGAGCTCAATCAAAGATACTCTATACAGAAGATCACGCATTACCGTTTCTGCCAATGGTATGAAATGGTACAGTATACACTTCCTGTCTCCTAAGTGGGCGTGGTCGCCCCTCTCCCCACATCGTTTTGGAAGGGGAGGATCATGGATAAATAAATCCTGGAAAAATAAACGCTAAAACAAATAATACTCACAATAACGTCATGTATTTAACAGGTAACCAGCATTAAATAGCTAGAAGGGCATTGGAAAACGACACCAGCTCACTCATTCAGGTCTGTGCAGCTGGTATGCAATATGACAGCAGCTAATATTAATAGCTAATTTATTACTTACCTGTCTGCATCCTTTGGAAAAGAAAAGACTGACAACTGCTTGTTCCTGTTATTACAGCCTATTGCCGCACAAAGCTTAGGCTTTACTGATGGACTATTGTCTGTTCATGTCAAAACAATACAACATACAACACTTTTTTATCTGCTACCTTAAAGGGAAAGTTCAGTTTTTTACAACCTGGACCTTATTTCTGGCATTTTTTATGGTCGTATACTCACCCAGAAAAGTTTGGTGTCATTTGGAGTCCTTCGGAAGATATTAGGAGTTTTGTGCGAGCCACTTCTCCATATAACGGTAGTGAACAGGGCACAGCAGGACACAGACAATGCAGCGTCTAAATAACACATTATTGCCGCGAAACTCGTTCATTTCTTTTATGAATCACTAGATCTGCTTCTGTGCATCTTCCAGGACCTGTTGTCTACATCCGGGGCTGTGTGTGTAACAAGGAAATCAGTTTGTAAACAAGACCTCTGAACTCATGACGTCATCTCTGTGCGCGCGTCCCAGACACAGCTCTGTGCACAGCTGGAGTTCGCTACTGTTAGTTTACTGTTAGTTATTTGAAACATGTCTGAATATTTGTCAAATTCTGAGGTTGTGGACGACGACTTTGAATATGATGAACGTCCTTACCGTTTTGAGCCAGAGTATACGTTAGCAAAGTCTAGCTGTACCTGTAACTGCAATACGCCCCCCCTCTCTACCCATTTCCTGTCTACCAACTTTCTCAATAAAGCGCCCTAGTGCCACAAAAACCTTTAAAAAAGAAGTGAAAACACTGACTGATGACAGGGGGCTCTGTTCAGAACTCTATACTAGAGCAATTGGTGGGTTGGTGTGTTCAGGAGTATTTTTTTGACTGGCTCTGAGAATTGGCAGCCAACTTTCAGTCCGACTGCTTTTCTGTCGGCCGTCGGGTTGGTGTGTCCTGGCTTTTTGTGTAATACAATTTATACGTTGGAAATCAAACAGAGCTGATGAGCGTCAACACATCTGGATGAGGGTTCAAAGCTGTTGTTTGTGTGGAACGACATGCCGACTGGGGTTTCCACATTTACTACAATTCATACAGACACACAAAATGGCAAAAACCAAGGGTTGCAGGGCTGATAATAGCACAAAGGAAATGGGATACTGCTATCCTCACAAGTTTGACTGGCGATTAAAAGTATTCATCACAGAACGCATCCGTTGATTGCCAGTTATTTTTTATTAAGAGGAGCAAAAATAATTGAGGGAATTTAAAATCAACAGTCAGCCTGTGACTTCATAGAGAACCGCAGATGCCAGTCTCATCACTTAAAAAGCCCATAGTTTATTAAAATGACAACATCACACAGCACATAAAAGACCAAATTATAGAAGAAACATGTTCTTTACTCTTGCTCTGTGTAGGACATCCATTTGGTAGAGACATGTATGAAAGAGTTGGTTGAATGTTGTTTCAGGCCCCATATGAGAAAGCTGCACAGATGGACCAAAAGAGCGTAGAGATTATATTTCACTAAAGCTAGTACTAACAACAGGGATTTTGTCAAAGACATCCAGTTATGGGTATTCTCAATGGGCTCATATATGGCTCATGCAGAGCATTCAAAGCACTACAGGGATCTCACTGAAGGACAGATGGAGAGACAGTCAGTTTTTGCAGCCTGATGCTCTGCAGAGACTTTTTGTTGTTCAAAATTAAAAGCACATTTTTTTTTTTAATAAATTAATTAAATTAAAAGCTAAAGTTAAAGAAAAAAAGTTGACTGAACCCTCATCTCTCTGCAATATTCAGATTCATGACATATTGCTTTTATAAAAATGTCAGCAAAGAAAGTGATTAATGGACAATTATTTTCAACTCTGGGGCAGTTTGCAGGTTTCCAAGAGAGGTGAGCCAAATGTCAATTCCTAAAGCTGATAATCAGCTCTTTATTAGGTCGTTGCACCACAAGAGAAGATTACCATACACAAAAAGGTATTAAAATACAGGCTGGCCTTTGGAATCCAACCAAAGTTCATTTTCAGGTCCACAAATGAAAGATGATATCAACTGTATTACCTCAGTCTGTGTGAATGGAGATGATATGGATTCTTTTCATTTGTAAAACTATAATTTGTAACCGGATCACAAACATGTCATCGGTCTGTTACTAATAAACTAGACTAAAAACTGAAAATTGCATTACATCTACAGAGTAAGTACATCATTTCAATGAGGTATCAGAAGAAGAAGATGAAAATTAGTATATGTGAATATTAAGAGTACCACATATATAATAATAAATTGTGTAATGTTAGTTTGACACTACAAAGCTCACAGGTGTAGTTTTTTGCACGGCAGTAAATACTTCTTTGTTAAGCTGTTTGCAGTCTTATTTCTTTAAAAAGTACAACAACATACCCTGTAGTAATACATTTTTAGAGAATATGGAGAAAAAAGGTTTTATCAGGTCTTAATATTGGGTAAATACAACCTCAGAATTTTGGTTTGCATCTAACAATCTCAGCGTTTCTGTAGTCTGCATGCTGCACAGGCGACTTTCTTCACAGTCCAAAAAGAAGCAAGGTAGATTAATGAGTATTTCTAAATAGACCATCAATTTGACCCCCCTTTGTGAGAGATGAAGTAAAGTCCAACCAAACAGTGCAGAAACAGATGGAAAAGTTACAGAAAATACATGTTTTACCAAATAAAACCTGAAGTAATGTTTGGCTTTTTGCTGATTGAGGATTTGGACTGTGGTATATTTCTGTGGACAAAATGCTTTTTGGTTTCATTCAATCTTTTGCAAATATTAACAGTTAGTACTGTATGTATTCAGGATTATTGGGTTGTTTAACTGCTCCCAATTGGTGATTGTATGTGCCAATGTGCATATGTATGTTCTCCTTATAAAAACTCTATCAATTGGAAAAAGTGGAGAAAAAATATGATTAAAATAGCAAACGACAGCACTCTTAACTGTATCATTTTGGATTTTAACAGTTTTAATTTTATTGTTACATTCTCTTTACTGAACTATAACATTATTAAAAACTCTCACATTTCCAAGGACACGTCTTTAGTCCGTTCCATCAGCATTATATATTGTACACAGCCAAATAAGGATTTTAACATAGCAATTAAAATAAATCACTAAGGTAATCTCCCACTACGAGTACACTCTGAGATTAGAGCGGATTATATTGGATTATATCCATTGACCTGATTTACTAACCGACTGGCTCTCGTTATCCAAATCGGACTTGAGAATCTGACCTTCAGCTCCTGCATTTAAAGCCTCAGAAAAACTGTAAGGGTGAGCTGCTAACACCTGCCAGTTTTTCAGAGTTGAAATTACAGTATCGTGAAGAAAGTGTGTAGTTCTGGTGTTTTTGAAAATATCGTATGCCTGAATGCCTAATCACACATGATCAGTAAAGAGAAAATATCTCTACACACCGAAATTAATCAGCTTCAGTCTTCTAAGATTTAGGTCACAGTAAGTAGTGCCAAAAAAACAAGAGGTTCAAATCCTCCCCTGATCTTTGGAGCAGCTATGTGAAAAAGTCAACACATCTGACCTTCTTCTTGGAAAATTCATCCATGTGTTTATCTTCAGTCCAATTGATTACTGCATTAGTGTTTTCACAGTTCTGCCTAAAAAGTCAATCAGACAGTTACAGTTGATGCAGGATGCTGCTGTCCGAGTTCCCACTAGAGCTAAGAAAGTGGACCACATCACTCCAGTTCTGAGCTCTTTACACTGGCCCTGTGCATCAGAGAATAGACTTAAAATACTTCTAGGTTATAAATCACTGATGGTACAAAATACATCAGATACTTGATGTTGCCTTGATTTTGTCTTGATGGAGAAGCAGCATTCAGCTTTGATGCTCCACAGATCTGGAACAAACTTCCAGAAAACTGCAGGAATGCTGAAACCCTCAATTCTTTTAAATCAAGGTTAAAAACTCATATGTTTACAGCTGCCTTTAGCTGAATTATTTACTACTACTATTAAAAAACACAACCAAATATGTAAATTTGATGCAATGAATTAAGTAATTTTGCTGTACATATTTTATACATTCCAGTAACTCACTGGGCATCAGTTCCAACCTAAAATTTCAATTTTAAAAACATTAGTCTGTATTTTCACACACTGACAAATGCTGCAAAAAGTCCTTCAGTTTCAGCTTAGTTTATAAACTGTATCTCTCTCTCTTCTTTCTCTGCACACAGACTTGCATTGTAAATTCATCAAAGTATCATATACCAACAGAGAAAAAAACAAACTGCCCCAAAAATCATTCTCCATCCATCTATCCATTCTCATCTGATTGCTTTTCAGGTGTCCCATTTAATATTTACTTGTAATATATTTCGAGGTTGATGCATTTTGTTGGGTAAAAAATAGGCTAAAAAGTGATTTTCAAAAGCATCACGTTTAAATCATTATTTGAAGCTAAATGTCACAAAACTGCGCTGCGTGAGCCGCTTTACAAACGGATCCCTATGGTCTTTACACTGCATCACTCTTGATTATTGGGTGCATTACATCCATCTATCCATCCATTCATTTTCCTCCACTTATCTGAGGTTGGGCCACTTCGTCCAGCTCATCTAGGGGGATCCCAAGGCGTTCCCTATCAGCTGAGATAGGTAGTCTCTCCAGCATGTCCTGGGTCTTCCCCGGCGTCTCCTCCCATTGGGACATGCCCTGAAACACCTCCATGCACCTGAAACACCTGTTTTCAACCCCCCCAACTCATTGTTTTATATGAGACATATTTAAAAAAATAAATAAATGTAATGTTCAAAATAAATCATAGCTGCAATCATTAAAATGTCCTTTTTAATAATTAATTTACTTTGGGCTCTTACACTGCAAAATACTGTTCCATTTTCTCACTGTTTAAATGCAGCATCTTCCCTCCTGTGAGGCTAGGCTGCACTTTGCCCTCCATTACATTGCAGCTCTACAGCCTCTAACCCAGCTCAGTTTAATTGCTCAACAGCTTTATCGTAACATTTTGGAGGTTACAGTTAACAACATGGCCAATTAATCCAGAATAATAATTAGGCAGTAATTAAGTGTCACAGAGACAGCAATATCTGCTGGCAAAACCAAAACAATGAGAGCTATAAAACTCACTGATTTAAAAAGGTTGGGGGCCGCTTGGTAGTGAATGATGCATGGATCAGAATAATGTCAAGGATAATTGTCAGTCAACATCTAGTTCAGCTCTTAACATTTCCTATGCTACTAATCATTTTTTTCAGTTCTCCTGGGTAATAGCATTTGTGGTAACTGGCCTCCATCTTACTGAGACTTTCACATGTATATTATCTGACATCTTCCAAGCACTTTTTTATGACCGGTGGATTTGGATGAGTAAATATCTGACTTTGATTAGATTTTAATGCTGTAATACAAGGTTTTAGGCATTTCATCAAGAATATGTGGTAGTATTTTCATTAATATGTTTTTCTGTTCTTTCAAATATGTCAGTTACAAAAAAAAAATTGCAAATAAATGTGACCGCAAAGATATGTACTTACACACCTCAAGGTGTTTTTGCAAGAGGAAACGAGAGAAAAAAAATAAACAATGACTCTTCATAAAACTTCATAACTCAGTTCAATAGAAAAATACTTTGTTAATCCCTGAAGGAAAATTAATTGTTGCAGTAGTCATGATTTAAGTCTCTTTAAAGAGTTATTGTAGAGGTTGTGGGCTGGGCTCCTGTAGCTGTCTGTATTGCGGCAGATCTGATGAAGCCTCTGACTGAAAACACTGTGTTCTGGGTCAAACAAGCGGTGACCTGGGTGATTTTTTTATTTTTTTTTATTTTTTATTTACCGTCATCATTATCCGAGTAGGGAACATCTCAGAGAGGGCAGCACAACACCAATAATCCTCTCAGCAGACTGGACTGGACTTTAGAGACTACTAATGTCTGATTTCATGACTGAGCTACATTTCAAGCATGTTAAGTTCCAGGTTGTTGTGACTGCATCAAGTAACAAGCAGATTAGGTTCCCTCCTGTATCCTGATTTTATCACCTTTCAAAATACAGTAAGGCAAACGGGGCACCAAAAGTTTTAGGAAAACTTTTGTAAGCGGCATTGAATGACATAGGCTTTTTGAGTCATGGAGCAAAGAAAAGAAAAGGATGTGATTCTTCTGAGTCAAAACAAGCGAGTTTTAATAAAGACTGAATTTTCTATGTAAGACTATACTCAATTTATTTTAAAATTTGTCACAAAATAGATGGCTCCACACTTTTACAATTATAAGTAAGTAATTAAAGCCATTCATTTTAATGGCAGAGAGTCTGGTGCACATCCATTTTCTAATTCCCGGCTATGCGTGGGATTTAACCTTGCTGCCTCTGTTGGAGCGTAATTTCTTTTCCTCTGCACTATTTGTTAGAACAACATAGGAAATGGGTGACATTCATTAGTCATACAAATTAGATGCTGCTACTGTACTGTTTATCTGCATCATTGCTGTTGGAAATGGAGGAATATTGGAGATGGAAAGAGCCATGCCCAGTAATCCAACCAGGCCGCAAGATCTGCCTCTGAACAGCTCACTGCAGGTTCAAACACGAAGCATGTGTGAGCCCTTATCTGCTCCACTTTTAATGGGTTGCCAAAATTCACGGCTAAGGGAAGAGCAAAGCAACCATGCATCACTCCTCCCAGTACCCGTCCTTGTCGTTCACCAGTGCTACTGGCTGTCCACTGATATGAGCAACAATTTCTTGTACGGATGCATTCACTTGCACGCACAGATAAACAGTACACACACACACACGCACACGCACACACTCAAAAGCAAAGTTACCATGTAGACTTGGATATATAGAAAATATGGCTCGTGCATGTACACATTCATTTATTTAATCTCTACAGGCCTTCTTGGTAGCTTGCCTCGCCTGCTGCAATCTCTTACAAAAAAGAAGGATTTTCCGAGTTGAGCTACGCACCAGCTTGACTGGATTACCATGCAAACACAGCTCCCTTCCCTGATATCCTATCTTTTTTCAACATACACCTGACCTTGTCTCTTTTTTTTGTAAATCAATTAAATCTTCCCTGTTAGCCTCTTTCCCATCCTATCTGTGATGTTATCGCTGCCTGGTCAACTAACAACACAAAGGGTCAAAGTAAAAATGGCTATGATTCAGGGTGGTGAAGTCCACAGTTGAGAGGATGTGTCGACTGGTTGCTGTGTCTGTTTAAATGCTGTACAGAAGTGAGTGGGTTTCTGAACCCTTAAAGTGGCTCTTTAAGCTGACTTTGCTTTACTTTTTGTTTTATACTCGGTCTTCATGTTGCCTTTGTGTTTCAGCAGTTCAGGAAAACACTGGGAGTCAGAGTCGTTTTGGATGTGTGTCAGACTAGTGCAAGGCTTGGAAAGTCTTATTATATTCTCGGATGTCCCAGTGCCAACATTTTACAGTTCATTGAAAGTTCAGCTGCCAAGATATTCACACTGCAGAGGGAACAAACAGTGACCATTTTTGTCAAGTTAAGTGAAGTTTATTTGTATATTTTTGTTACAGACATGTACTGTGGCAGTCACTGTTCATGTTATATCTTGTATACCTGCATACCTGTATGTTTAATAGAGATTCTATTTTTTTCTCCCTTTTACTACTTATCAATATCAAACACAGTATCTTTGAAAACCGTTGCTCCACAATATAGAATAGGCCACATGAACACCTTCAATGTTACTTTGTGTACTATTTTGTTAAAATAGGGATCTGAGTTTTGGTTTGCTGTCATCTATTCAAATATCCTTCAGTATTTAAAATGTCCATATTATGCCATATTATGCTGATCTTAAAATATCTAGTTTTTATCTCTGACACCTTTTGAACATGAAGGTGCCCGGTGACTAGATGATTCAATATAACGTAGACATTCTTATAAATATATAAATAAGCATGGTATACTAATAATAATAATAATAATAATAATAATATGTTGTCTTTCTTCAGCTATCAATAACACATTGCCGTACATTATTTCCTTTATGCTGGAGGAACTATCAGATCTTGAAGGTTATATTGAAATCTATTTTGCCCCATTGTTGCAGAATTAGAAGATTATAAACATAAACAATTTATTAAGAGCAGGCGGAAGGATAAATACATCTAATAATCTATTGGGGCCCAAAAATTAATTTAGGAAATCAAGAAAATCTAGACACTTATATCCAGTAGTGATACAGAATCAGGCCTCCCAATATTTATTTAAATGGGAAACAATCCCTCCCAATCTTAATGTCTGGACAAAAATCTGTAATAATATATTTTCTATGACAAAAAACACAAATTTACAACTTAACCAGAACAGAATTATGTACAGGTCTCGCCCCATAAAACAAATAATGTTTAAAATCGATTTAGCTGACACAGACATCTGTTCACAATGCATCATGGGTAAGACAGATGATAACTTTCACGCTCCATGGTCCTGCCCACCTGTTCATGGCTTCTAGTCAACAGAGAAACTATCCACCATTTTAAGCTACAGAATCCTGTAGTTCAGACCACTTCCCAATCATATTTTAATTTTCAGTTCCTCTTCCTGCGGCCAAATCTGTCACTCCAGTCTGCTGTCATGACATCATCGCTTCCACCACAGCTGGAGAACTTGCTACTGCTTTCATGAACACTGGTTTTTTCATTCAGGATCAACCGATGTCCTCTCTATGCCCTCAGGACTTTATCTCCTCCTTCCATGCCACCTGCTTAGGGATTCTCACTCTATTGCACCGCTTAAGAAAAGCCCCATCAAAACCAAACCAGAACCCTGGCTCAACGACACCACTCGCACTTTTAGGTGGCGCTGCAGACAGGCTGACTGCAGGTGGAAGACAAGTTACATGCGTCACTGGGTATACTGAAGGATAGCCCCCCCCAACTATCACAATGGTGTCAAAGCTGCTAGGTATCAGCATTTGTCAAATGTCATTTCATCCAACTTATCAGCGCAGGGTGTTATTAAGCACAATTCAATCTGTTAAAAATCCACATTCCGATACTTAAAAGGGGTCTATTATGGCATCTAATACCTATTTTAAACAGGCCTTGAATGTCTTAAAAACAAGCTTTTGATTGTTTTTTCTAAATAAATTAGAAATTCAGCCTCTGAGCCATAAAGACTGAGTCTTTATCATCCCATTCTCTAACCTCATTATCTATGCAGGATTCTGAGTGGGCGGGGAGGCTATGATAATGAGGCTCTGTGCTGATTGGCTGCCTGAATGACGCGATAAACCGCTACGAAAAATCGCGGAAGCTCCGGCCGGCGGAGTTAGTTGTGGGCGTGGTTTCACGCACCGGAGGCCAACCTATGTAAATCCCATTTTCGTTACGTAACGACGGGAGCAGAATCTGAACGGCTCCTAGAAGCCACATCACACTGGACGGCTCATCCGGGAGGCTGTACAGACACTGCATAATTTGGTTGCTTTCCTCCTTCTCTGAGTTGGCAGGCTGAGGGGAGACCACTTTCTATATGTTAAAGCAAGAGAAAACTTTTTTTCACAATAGGTCTCCTTTAAAGACGTGTCGAAATCAACCTACATTGACTTTCTTTATTATTTGCCTTATTCCTTATTTTCCACCTTCCTCCTTTCTCCCCACTACTCCCTCTCTGGCCTGCTACGGTGCTGGTGGTGTAAGGGTGGTTGAGCTGCGGTGAGAGATTATGGTGGGCATGCTTGGATGGCCCCTGCTGACCTGACACCTGGCCTAACCAGATCTCCACAAGATGTGGTGATCCTGGACGCTGGGGGGCCGGCCTGGGCTGAGCCTGGTTCTTCCCATCTGCCTTGTGCCTCCTGTGCAGCGGGGCGCATGCCATGGTCCTAATGGGGAAGTGGGTGGGGGTAGGGGTTGTTGGCCCTCCCGCCCCACCCAGTAGCCCTTTCCTTCGTGCTCATATATGCACAAGAAAACTTAGATCTGCTGCAAGATCAAATTACAGAGCAGAAAACTGTTTTATTTGCCTTTAAAGCCTAGCAGAAACTGCTTCCAAACTGCATTCAGGATTTGTTCCAAACACAAGAAACCCGCTATGACCTGAGGGGGAAACTCATGTTTGAGATGACGACAGCAAGAACAAACATTAAAAAGAGATGTAAATCAATTAAGACAAGAGAAATATGGAATAGTTGTGACAACGACCTAAAAATGTGCAGTTCTATCTACAAGTTTAAGAAAATGTTTAAAGAAAACATTGTAAATAAATATAAAACACTATAACTATAATGTATATTATCAAAAAAATTCTAGAATGTGAAACGTCAATTTTATATTTTGTCTTATTTATTTTTTGTCTTCTTTATGCGTTGTTTGTTTCCACGGATTAATGCTAATGTTTCAGATTTAAGCTGATCACAAGAGAAAAAGGGTAGGCACTATAAGCTACGGCTCCAGCCTACACCTTTTCGGCAAAAGCAATGTCTATTTTACTTTTTTCATCTTGTTTTTAAAAATAACTTGTACAAGACCGAAATAAAGACCATTCATTCATTCATTCATTCATTCATTCATTCATTCATTCATTCATTCATTCATTCATTCATTCATTCATTCATTCATTCATTCATATATATTAAAAAAAAGTCCATCCATCCATCCATTATCTATACCCGCTTTGTCCTTTGCAGGGTCACGGGGGTCTGTTGTCCCAGCTATTTTCAGGCGAGAGGCAGGTGTTACACCCTGGACAGGTCGCCAGTCCATCGCAGAAAAAAAAAGTTTCTTTTGGAAACCAGACTGAAAAGGGTCAAAGATGTTGCACTTCTCCAAAAATGAAGTTAATTGTTCAGAAACCACTTTCTCTAAGACTTAAGACCGGATTGGGAGCTTTGATATGGGCCTAAAACTACTTGGATTGGTGGGATCCAGACTAGGTTTTTGAGAAGTGGTTCCACAAATGCATGTTTAAAGGAGCTGGGGAACACCAGAAGCTGTGAGGTATTTACCAGCTTAGTAACCCAAGAGCCAATGACATCGAACACTTTTAAAAAGAGTTTACGGGGAAGAGCATCACATGGTATCATGTACTGTGTATATATAATACAGTACATGTGAGGAGTCTGGGTACATATACATATATATAGTTTTGTCATGACAGTTATTTTGTCATAACTGCTTTGCGCCTCATTATATCCTTGGTGAGGAGTTTGATAAAAGTAGATTTAAAGGAGCTTGAGGCTGGATTTATGAAAAAAAAATTGTATATGTTTTAATTTTTCTAGTAATAATGTGAGATGAAGCGTTCCAAACCAAAAAGAGTGAGCCCTCTAGTATATCTGTCCGTTGCCTTGAACAGGCTGTGTGCTGCAAAATGTGCTGCAAGGCTGGGGCCGCTTTTCCCGCGCTGCCCTGCGGATGTGACGTCACATGACGCTACATGAACGTTCTCCCCGTTCTCCCGTGCCGGCGTCACTGTTGGCTGCAGTACCCCCAACGGCCGTCGTGGTGAAGGGTGGCGCTAGAGAGTCTCATTTCTTAAAAGGAGCCTCATGCTCCTTTAAAAGCAATGTTTTAGCCCTGAGGCCCTAGGCAATCTAGTATCATTTTCAGAGCCGGCATCCTCAGTCTATTCAAAGTGAGTACATTTTTTAAAATACTGGATAGAATACATAGAATCAGTCTATAAAACCCACACACATATATTCACATATTGAATAATATGTTCCTTTCCTGTCAGTTTTCATGAATCACATCATTGTACTGTATCAAGTGCGCCTCCACAGCAATATTTAGACCTGGTACGTTGGCAGCTCAGTCTCGCAAGAAATGTGTAATATACTTGTCCAAAATCTGGTAGTTGACAATAAAAGGAGCATAAATCATGAGATAACATTTTAATGTGGGAGTTGTTTTGTATGGCACAGTGTTTATGTGATGAGCTCCCTGTTATTTAGTATAATTTAAGAACGGTATCTTTTAACACTTTATCTATTCATCCTTTCATTTTTAGGGGGGCTTCTGTGTTTTGGCTGATGAAGTTTAGGGTCATGGGGCTAGAAACCTGAACAGGGTGGCCCAGATTTCCCTCTCCCCAACCACGTCCTCAAGCACTTCTGGGAGAACAGTGAGCGGCTCCCAAACCCGCAGCGGTATACTGTTTAATCTTTCCAGTGAATCCAGTGAATCCTGGGTCTGCCTTTGGGCCTCTCCCCAGTTGGACAAGCCCAAAATACCTCTCCTGGTGTCTGTCCCGGATAGCTGAACTTCTTTCTCTATCTCTAAGGGAAAATCCTGTCACCCTGCGCAGGAAACTTTCAGGTACTTGCATAAGCAATCTCGCTCTTTCGGTCACCACTTACAATTCTAACAATAGCTGAAAATGAAAGATAGACAGACTATAAAAAGAGACTTGCCTTTTGGTTCAACTCTCTCCTTGTGACAACAGATCAGAACAGTCCACATTACTGCAAACACTTGATCCGCTTGTAACTCCCCCACTCCAATCTACACATACTCATGACGTGATACTTGAACTCCTAGACTGCAGGGAACTTAGAGATGAGATTCGACCCTCCTCAGATTGAGAAACATGGTCTCAGATGTGCAGGTCGTGATTTTTATCCCCACTGCTTCCTGCGTGACTACAAATCGCTCCATACTTCTTGATTCAAATAATGACAACGTCATCTGCTAAAGCAGAGATGGAATCAAGACATCACTAAACTCGATCCAGTTTAACCCTTGACTGCCATGAAACTCTGTCACCGATTCTGTTCATAGCTTTTATAGACAAAGGACAGTCTTGGCAGAGTTCAACTCCCACCTGAAAAAAATCTTTCTCCCAATGCCGACCATAGTCTTGCTTTTTTGTGGGCAAAGAGGGAGCTACGAGCCACAGAGATTTGACTATGAATAAAATTATCTTAACCGAGCTCCCTATATAGACTTTATCTGTATCTTAACAATATCATCCCTACACTCCCTAACAATCTATTTTGTGTGCCTGAGTTTGACTAGCTGTCAAGCACTGCCACGCTGAAAAAGGAATTGTCCTCGGAGGAGACTGGGACAAAAAGGGGCCTTGAACCTGGTTTTCAGAAATGACAGTCCATAGTTTCACTTTCCTTTACACCTTGTATTTCCCTCAAAGCATTTTTTTTAACCTATTTGTAGTATTCCAACATACATTTGTGATATTTTCACTTCACAAACTATAGGCAATTTGAAAATATAAATAATAAGTATGCAAGATTTTGGAGGCTTAGAAAGTAGCACTTCTAACATTATTGCAGGCTTTATTTTGAAACTGAAAATGGTTTGTGAGATTGACCAGCATAGCTGGTATCAATTCAGATATGAAACTCCATTGTTCCTGTGGTGATACAATTTGGAAAAATAATCCCTGAACCTTTTGCTATGCTGTGACATTAGGCCCTTTCACACAGCCAGTTCGAGGCGGGAACGTTGCGCCTTTAAGCCGCCTCGCTGTTCTGTGTGAAAGTCACGGAGGCGGAATGGGGGGGCCAAGTGGCCCCACCAATAAGCCGGCAGCGGAGGTAGTCACAGAGCCGTCACAGAGACGAAACGGGGTCTGTGTGAATGACACAGCCGGCATGCCGCTGACATGACGGTCGGACTGACGCTGTCGTCACGCCTCTGATTGCGGAACGCCGGCATGCTGTGTGAATTTACAGACGGGAGCGGCGTTATGCCGGCGTTGTATGGTTCTGTGTGAACCAACAAAGGCGGCGTATTGGCAGGACTTCTTTACACCAATATTGCGGAATCTCTGTGTGAAAGGGGCTATTGAGTTTCCTTAGAGCCCAAGATTGACAGCAGATGCAGCAAGGCACGTTTATCTGCACAGCACATTTCAGCAACAAGGGAATTCAAGGTGCTTTACATAATAAAAAAAAAACATGAAAAGTAAAGAAGAAAAAAGTGCAGTGGCATAATAAAGAAAAGTTAGACTTGAGCTAAATCATGGGTATGTTCTTCAGGTGATAGAAGGCAGACTTTGTAACTGTCTTAACGTGTCTCTGAGGGGTCAGGTCTGAGTCCATCACTACACCTGCATTTCAGGCCTTATCAGTGGTTTGTAGCTGCAATAGCTAAAGCTGTGTGCTGACTCTTAAAAGCTCTTCTTTTGGTCCAAAAACAACTATTTCAGTTTTGTTTTTGTATAACTGAAGAAAATAATGGCACAAAGTTATTCTGCAAATGTACAGTAGATGCTGTTTGTTTCAGTGTCTTGAGAAATGGGTGTGCATGACATAAGTGTATACGATATGCACAAGAATGGACTAAATTATTTAATGCATTTTTATGTTTTTATATAGAAGTGATAATGGGTCATCACCTTTTAATTGATCCTCACTGCAGTGCATCTTTTTTATCATCTTTATAAAGCAAACAAAAAAAAACAATAAGCAGTGAAAGAATGCTATTGTCAGTAAAGGCTGCAGCACTAGTCCATAAAATGAACACCACTCATTCAAAATAAACAAATCACAGTATTATTCATAGCAGAGCAATCAAATCAATAGAGAATACAGACAACGTGAGCACTGGACTTATTATCTAATAAATAGACTGCCTTAACTGTTTATTTTTCACTTCCCTACAGAGAGGAAGAAGATGAAAGAGAAATTCTGCACATGATGATGTAACTATTCCAGTGCCAATTTCAATCTGGTTGAAATCTCACACATAGCCTACTAGGTAAGGCAGTACTGCAATCTCATTGATTGTTACATGCGCATTGGAAATTTTTTATTGAAATTCCCCGAGGTCAGAACTGCAACTCAAAGTAAGGGAAACCTCCTCTTTCCTGAGCTTAAAATCAACATTTTACAAACTAGCAGTTTCACCTTTAATTTACATTGAGTGATACATACACATAAAATTGGACATGTAATGAATTAATATCGCTAACCATAAATAGTGGTGAGAGCAGCTAGTCCGAGGATTTGAGAAATTCATCATGCACAAGCCTGTGTGTTTTTATTGTTTCTTCCATTCAGCTTGAACGTGGTGAAACCATGTGTGATGTAGTTTGCAGTTCTGACTTGTAATCTGAAACGGACATGGTACGGCCCAAAAGCATGATATGGCAACCCTGCTGTCTTTACATGGCAGAAGTACATTGTGCATAAGATAAGAACTACATTTCAGGCAAGTTTTTTTTGAGACCCTTCAATTGAATGAGTGAAGTCTTCGGAAGTGATGGTGGAAGTGTTTGTTGATTTATCTAGATTTTCCCACGGTGTCATGCAATGAGACCCCTGTGTTTGAAGGTGTGCCTTTTCTAAATGCACCCACTGCTGTGCCTCTAATAACTCAAATGATGTTAGTTAGCCTCTCAGAAACCTCCGGTACCAAAACATCATTAAGTTGAATTCTCCAAACTGTTTCAAGGCAGTCAGTGTAATTTACAGTACAGTACAGACCAAAAGTTTGGACACATCTTCTCATTCAAACAAATGGGGAAGTGTGTCCAAACTTTTGGTCTGTACTGTATGTAAACTCCTCTTTGAAGAAATTGATACAAAATTCTTCAAAAATTATCTCTCTCGTTCTTCCGACATGTAGAATTAAATAAATACATAATAAAAATATAAAATCAAACAGGGAAGTTCCTAAACTTTACCATCACACGTGAATATAAAATTGTTGTTTTCTGTTATTTATGCATGATAACTGATACAGTTATCATGCATAAAATGTGAAGGGGAAAAATAATCTGACATATTGTTAACCCTTGATTTTATTCTCATAAAGTGAAACCTATGACAGATTGTCATACAGTACAGTATGCATTACATGAATAAAATAGACAGTTTCAGTCAATGTTCTAATTAAAATCTTGTTATGGTTTTGAAACTGATTCAGTAAATTGCACGCAGTACCTTTCAATGATTAATCTTATTTGCTTGTTTTATCACTCAGCATTAAATCAGCAGGTGGTGTTTTTAGTCCCAGAAGGTTGATATCATGAAGGCAGCTTTAAGCTCACTTTACGCTCAAGCTGCTATTTCCAGTACGTCTCTGTGGCTTTCTTTCACTCTAGCAGCCTGTCAACATTGTTATTAAATTCCTACTGCAAGACTTTAGGCAAAAAAGAAGAAAAAAAAATGAAATCACTCTGTGAGTTTCTCGGTTATTCTACCGAACAAATTGACATTTAAAATATGAAAGTCCAGCAGGAGTTATTGAATTTAAAGTACAAAGCAATTGACAAATCATTACTATCATTGGTTTTCTTCTTCTTTTTAATGTCAGTAAAAGCTTGCGTTTGCTCCCCAGAGTTTGATACCAAAAACGCACTTAAGCAAAAAATGCAGGGCTCAGTGACTAAGCTGACATTGCTGCCGTTGAGATAGTCACAGTACGTGTGTAGCTGTCAGGGGTTATAAGAACAATTTTAACAGGATTACTCTTCTTACTTTGCTGTGGGGAGCTGACCTTGGCCATGACAAGTGTCTTTGATAAAAACTCTCCCAAAGCAAGTGAAAATCAAGCAGCAATACCAGCTCTTTGACAGCAGCTTCAGCAGTGTTAGTTGTTACCACATAATGGCATATACTTGCTGTAGACTGGAGTTTGTTTTAGTGAGAATGCAAAGATTAACGTGAGAAGTGGGTCTCACCTGTCCTAATAAAGTGTAATTTGAACAGTTACTATACTGTACTGGGTTTCCTTTTATTTATTTCCTTTTGTTACATAACTACCCATAATAATTAATTCAATACTTAATTAATTTCACTTTGGGGACTGATAAAGTACTTTTGAGTGGTATTTGAAGAAGTTCTCATGCTCTCATGCCATAGTAACTAGTTCCACATTTGTTTATTCAGAAACTGCACGTTTTAAATTTGTTTTAGCAAGTTTAAAGAAAATAATTTAGCTGGGACGGAGGGAGGGTTGCCTATGAATTTACATCTACATATATATATGTAGATGTAAATGATTGCGTGCTTGTATATGTATGTATATTTGGATTTATATTCATACATGTATACATGTTACACAGACATTCAAAAATACTTGCAGACCTTATAGACCTGCATGCAGCGCACGCACGCGCGCACACACACACACACACACACACTTGTTTCTGTACATCCTTTTTCCTTTTTGTCTTATGATAACATTTCTCTTTTTATTGCAACTCACCACACATTCATTTTCACAGAACAAAGCGCATCACATAAACCCTTCAGTAATAATCACATTTACACACTGCACCCATCACAGTCTTGTCTTCCGATCTGTCTTGTCCTTTCATGTTTCACATCAGTGATTTTAGTCCTCTCTGACAGAATTAGGAATTCAATGTTAATAAAATATGTTAGAGTGTCAAAGAGGTCTAGTGAAGGACACATTCACTCTCACACACCTTAAGAAAATTAACATCTGCTGCAAGATTAAAATGTGCGCACGCACACACACACACACACACACACACACACACACACACACACACACACACAGGTCATATATATATATATATATATATATATATATATATATATATATATATATATATATATATATATATATATATATATATATATCAGAATCAGAATCATCTTTATTGGCCAGGTTCGAACAATGTCCAACAAGGAATTTGACTCCGGTAATTTTGCTCTTTGGTGATAAGAAAGAATAAACAATAAAAACAAATGTAAAATTTCTATGATACACATATATATATATATATATATATATATATATATATATATATATATATATTAATTATTATCATCGCTAGTAGTAGCAGTACTAAAAATTGTAGTATTCATAGTAGTAGCAGTACTGTTAGATTTAAAAGATTTTTTTTTCCCACAATATCTTTATTTGAATTTTATAGCAGCACAAGACAATCACATTAAAAACAATCATGACATGTATAGCCTAGTTTATATGTCTTTTCTTATAGATTAGCTGCCAAATATAGCAAAAAAAAAACAAAAAAACACAGCTTAAAACAAAACAATCACAATAAAAACACAAAATGAACAATATGCTTCTCTTGTTATTAGACAGATTATGAACACAATGTAATGGATTGTGAAATAATAGTAATAATAATGATAAGCTACGGGCTTTAAAAGTAACAGAGAAAAAAAAAATATATATATACATGTACACATACATATATATATATATATATATATATATATATATATATACATACACACCATACCCACAGTTAGTCTGTTAAGTCTGAGTTCTTGACATATTCAATAAAGGGCTTCCATATACCTTCAAATACATGCTGTTTGGCTTTCAGAATATAAGTAATTCTTTGCAACGGTAGGCTTGATAACATTTGTTTTAACCATTGACTGGTACTTGGTTGATGGGTTATTTTCCATAGTAGTGCAATACATTTTTTGGCATTTAACAAGCTTAAATCTATAAGTGCTTTTCCATACTTACTGAAGTTATGTGTCTCTGGATAAAGGCCCAGCAGGAAAAGTTTAGGATCCAATGATATTGATTTGGAAATTATCTTTTCGATGATGACTCTTATCTCTTCCCAGAATTTAATAATTATTCTACACTGCCAAAGGCAGTGAAATAGTGTTCCTCTATCTTCTGTTCCTTTTTTTGCATATGTCTGGTATATTCGGGTCATATCTATTCAAATCCATCGGTGTCACATACATCCGCATTAACCATTTATATTGTATTATTCTAAGGCGTGCATTTATGGATCCAGAATGAGCATTGGCACATGCGGCTTCCCACTCTTCCTTGGTAATATCTGTTTGGATGTTTTCCTTCCAGGCCCTTAGCTTATATGTTGAGTTCTCACTTGAAAATGATCAACAAATTGTAGATTTCTGATATTGCACCCTTTCTCAGACAATTCTTTGTTACAATTTTTTCTAGTTCTGTGCTACAGGGTTTAGAAAGTACATTGCTTTGATTCATTTTAACATAATTTTTAAGCTGAAGGTACTTGAAGAAATGTTTTCTATTAAGATGATATTTAGCTATTAGTTCTTCAAAGGACATCATATCATCTGAGTTAAAATATTAATTTTATTTTGTGCTTTGACAGGAAAAAAAAAGGAGACCTATTAACAAAAGAAAATGGAACTGAAGTGGCTTTGAGTGTGCCACACATAATTCACAGTAATCCAATGATATATGAAATCAAACTGAGTGGACTGGGAGCTGGAGAGTGACCAGCAGATTGGTGTGACATCTGCTGTAGTGCAGACTGTGTACCGGTGTGTTGTGGTGAAGAGAGAGCTGAACCAAGAAGCGGGGCTCTCTGTCTATTGTTTTGGTCTAGTGAAGGTTGATATGGGCTCCAGGCTCTCCTGGGTAGATATTGGCAGCAGAGGTGACTGAGTACTGAATAGTACACAACACTGTCAGGTTTTGAGTTTATTTCACGGTTTGGGGATTTTTTCACAGTTTTGTAGTTAAGTTCCTGTTTTACTTTGAAAAACCCCATGTCCTTGTGTTTAAAGGGGACCTATTATGAAAAACACGTTTTCTCTTGCTTTAACATACTGTATATAAAGTGGTCTCCCCTCAGCCTGCCAACTCAGAGAAGGAGGAAAGCAACCACATTCTGCAGTGTCTGTACAGCCGCCCTGATGAGCCGTCCAGTCTGATGTGGCTTCTACGAGCCGTTCAGATTCTGCTCCTGTCTTTACGTAACGACGGGAGCGATTTACAGAGGTTGGCCTCCGATGCGTGAAACCACGCCCCCAACTAACACTAGATGGAACAACAACAACTCTGCCGGCCGTATCTTCCGCCATTTTTTCGTAGCGGTGTATCGTGATGGCGTCTGTTCGAGCTAGACATGCGAATTGCTCTGTTGTTGGTTGTAAAAACCAAATCTTTGTGCCCTCCCCTGCTACGCATCATTCAGGCAGCCAATCAGCACAGAGCCTCATTATCATAGCTGCCCCGCCCACTCAGAATCCCTCATGGATAATGAGGTTAGAGAATGGGAAGATAAAGACATGGCTCAGAGGCTGAATTTCTAATTTATTTAGCAAAAAAAATCAAAAGCTTGTTTTTAAGACATTCAAGGCCTGTTTAAAATAGGTATTAGATGCCATAATAGGTCCCCTTTAAGTTATGTCTTTTTGACCTCCCTTGTTCCCATCTATCCTGATCGTGTGCACCTGTGTCTCGTCAAGCCTTTTGTGCCTGTGGCTGAGCCGGGCCCCAGCCAAGGATTCTGCTCATGCCCGAGCCCTAGCCAAGCCCACGACTCTGCCCCAGCTGAGAGCTCTGCCCAGGCCCCAGCCAAGGACTTGGCCTCGAGAATGGCCCCCTGAACTGCCTCGCCAGTCCAGTGCCTCGGTCCCCTGAACTCTGTCTGTGTGTTGGCCTATCTCAACCACAACATGACAGAGACAGAAACATTCTATTTTTACAGTGTGAAGTTACAGCTAGTCTTTTACAGGGTCATCTTGTATGGTTCATTAATCTAAGAAGATGGGTTACCCCACTGACTAAATCTGTATCTCATTTCCTCAGTTATATTCATAAACTCATGTGCTGAATGACAGATCCTTCTCAGCAGACAAGACTGAGATTTATTTTAGAGATGGTGGCTTGGAAAATTCGAGCCAGCAACAGTTTGTTACTTTACTTCTGATGAACGGTTGCACTCAAGGAACCTTTTGTCTTTTATAGCACACATGTCGAAGAGTCACTTTCTCATAATAGGGATTTAATGTAACTTAAGTTATTTTTCTTTGGTTCCGTTTGTTGTAATCAAACTACTGTATGTACAACTCCAAAATAGGAAAGGTTGTGACAATATGAAACATATAAATAGAAATAAATGCAGAGACTCTTACATTAAACTGAGAAACCAGGCCATGACAAATAACTGAGATGGCAAGTGCAGATCAAAAAGAAGATATTTAGTAACTTTAAATAATGAAAAACAAGTTTCAGTTCTGTCCCTCCTGTTTCCCATCTGCCCTTATTGTCTACACTTGTGTCTCGTTATCCTCTGTGTATATCTAGTCTTGTCTTTCCCCTGCTCCTCGCTGGTCCGTACTGTTTGCTCCCTCCATGTTCTCCTCGTCGGTTCTACCAGTTTTCTTGTTTATGTTCCTGTTTGGTTTTTTGATCCTGCCGAGCAGCGTTTTTGGTTTGGTTTTGCTGAATAAATCCTGCTTTTGTGAACTCCTGCCTCCCGCTCTCGTGCGTTTGGGTCCTCAACAAACCACTTCGTGACATCTACGACAAAAAAACACTTTTAGGCCAAATACGAGCAATACATCAAGAAACACTTTGAACCGTAGAGTTTAAGATTATCCAGATAACAAAACCACATTACACCTCCAGCTCAACCAGAAACGACAGAACAACTTTGTATGAACTTATGTTTGATCAAATTAATGTCATAAAACGATCACATAAGGGCTGTTCTTGCGTCAAGGATGCAGAGCGGTATTGACAGAAAACACAATTAATCAATTCCATGATGAGTCATGGCCTTATAATGGCTTTTCAACTGTAAATACACTCTTAGCATGAAAAGAACAAAAAACAGATTTCACTATTTGAGACCATGGTTCCCAGATGCCCTCTACAGGTTGAGACTGAAGCCCCAACATGAAGAGTTAAAGTATCTTGGATCTTGTTCATGAGTGGAGGCTGAATGGAATGGGAGATCAACAAAGGATCTCACGCACATATAAAGTAATTTGGACTTTGTAGCAGCCTGTTGTGGTAAATAAAAAGCGGAGGCAGATAGAAGCAGCTAAAACAAGCAAAACAACCCTGATAGACAAGGCTGTGTCACCAACAGAGTTGTGTAAACCTTGATGACATGTTGATGATGACCAGTGATTGGAATCAGGTGTGTTGAAGACAGGGAAACATCTAAAACATGCAGTAGACTAGCCCTCGAGTCCCGGCTTGTGTGCACCCCTGGTCATATTGAATTGTGGTGCAAATTTTATTACAAATTACAAGAATGTATTTGCTACAACTTGGGTAACTGTCTCTGCTGATATGTCTGTACAGTGGAGTGTATAACCCAATGCAACTTGTCTGTTAGCATACTGGCAGCTTAGCCTATCTAATGAAGGATCATCACTCTGGCAGACATAGTTGTGTTGATAATGACGCAATAGGCGAGGCAAGTTTATTTGTATAGCACATTTTTGCATCAAAGCAGTTCAAGGTGCTTTACATGAGAAATGAGTTACGGTGCAGTGGTCTAATAAAGAGAAGTTAGACTTAAGCTAGAGTGTAGTACTGAAATTTAAATTTAAACTCAAAATGGTTCAAATAATTCAGTGAAAGGCAGCTCTGGACTGGATGGTTGATATGGCAACAACAAATCTGATGTATTTTGATCCTAAACCATTCAGTGATTTATAAACTAACAGAAGTATTATTAGAAAGGTATTCTCTGAGATACAGGGAGCCGGTGTAAAGATCTCAACTGGAGTGATGTGGTCTTTTTTCTTAGTTCTGGTGAGAACTCCGGCAGCAGCATTTTGGATCAGCTGTAGCTGTCTGATTCACTTTTTAGGCTGACCTTTGAAGACACTGTTGCAGAAATCAAGTTGACTCAAGATAAACGCATGGATGAGTTTTTCAAGATCCTGCTGAGACATTAGTCCTTTGGATCAAATGGTATACCAGGATTTGCAGATGTTCTTTAAGTGATTGAGGGGGTTCAAGTAATAAAAGGTATAGATTATTGGAAATCCTATTTGAGCGACCAGACTGTTTTATATTAAGAAATATCCCTGCAAATGTAACTACCTCCATACAGTATGTGATTTGCATCACCACTGAAAGAAAAAAAAAATGAAAAAAATATTCAATTTCAACAGTGTCAAAAATTGCCACATCGGTGTGCACATAGCCTAGATCAGCCATTCTCAACCTTGGGGTCCTGATCCCACTTGTATTGGGGTCGCGAGATGATTTCTGGGGGTCACAGAAATTGTAAAGCACATTTGTATAGCAAAGAAATTTTGGAAAAATATAAATGCAAAAAATTAATGTAGCTTCCGTTTGGACGGTAGAAGGACAACAAGCGGTTGGTCTCAATCAAACATTTTATTACTCCAGTTACTGTCTGCCATAACTAGGCTGCACCAAAACACAACAATGAACCTGTGGGGGGGGGTTAGCAATGCATGTTAAATGGGGGTCGCGACTCAAAAAGGCTTATAACCACTGGCCTAGATGACAGGGTGTCATCCAGGTGAGATTTGTAGTAGAGTTGCTGTGGAGGGGGTGGAGCATGTTGAACTGGGAGGAAATCCAGGATGTGCTAAAGAGACTATATCTCTTGGATAGAAACGCCTCAGTGTCCACCTGGAACAGCTAGAGAAAGTGGGGAGAGGAAAGTTTGGGATTTTTTCATAAACTCTTGGCAGGAACCCAACCAAGTACAATTGATAGGATGGAGGGATGGATGGATGCATAGACCCACACTGAAGGTTATGAAGTGTTATGGACTTATGAACTGCAAGACTTAGCAGCAATCTAGTCACTCTGGTGAACAGCTTTAACAGTGTGTTACAGATTGCATGAAATTATGAAAAAACAACACAATTTGGCTTTAATGCATGTGGGCTATGCAAGACAAAAGGTCCCCTAAGGACAATTCCATCCTTCTCTGTTCAAAAGTGCCCTCCTCATCAGTCACTTTTTGTTGTAGCTGAGAAGGACTTGTCATTCAACACACGCCATTATGTGTGTGGGATGAGGACATGAGAGATTTAGGCAGCAGGTTTATCCGACCCCTTGGATTAATGAAGCATATGGGATGGCCCTGAAAAAAAAGAAATTGCTCAATTTATAAAAAAGTATTCGAATTTCTGTCACATCTCCTTCAGCACTCACTCCGACCCTGCTCCCATAAGGTTTTCTTTTGAAAAAAAACTTTGGCTTATCTCCAAGTCCGGTCCGGCACCTTCCTCCACCTTTGAATATGGTAAATATGGAATAAGTAATAAGAGGACCATCCATGTAGTTTGAAAACACAGACACACATAGAATATATATATATATATATATATATATATATATATATATATATATATATATATATATATATATATATAAAATAAATCCAATAATGCAAACACGCTCGCTTCCTCTTTTACTGTCACATATTCATAAAGTTGGAAAGAAAAAACATCAACAGTATCATCCTGCTTCCTTATGTGATTCATGTGATACACTTAAGACGCTTTGCTTTGGGAAGACCATCAGAAAGGATCAGTGAGCTGAGTTTAGTCCATATCAAAGCGTTTGGCATGGTATTTTCTTTCATTACATTTTTGTAGTATTGAACTTGTCATATCACTATCAAGGAGTATTGATACAATTTTTACACCCAGAAGCTTACATACAGTTAACCAAAAAAAAAGAAATCTCATATCCCTGAAGGCAAATTTGAGGAGATGTTCTCTGTTTTAGCAACATTAGCTTTTTTGAATCAAATGCTTACTATATTAACATGAGCTTAAAGGAGAGACACAGACTGCTCCAAAACCAAGTTGTGTTGCTGTTTTCCTTCAGGAAAGAGGCACACTTCACAAAACAGATGACACGGTGAGAAAAGAATATTATATGGATATACTGCAGTAACTTCGGCTTCCTCCCACGGTCAATGTCAGTGTAATAGCTGATGTAAAATGATATGAGTGTGAGTGGTGGTGGATATGGAATGAATGGATAGATGGATATGGAAGTAATATCTCATGACATCAGCCAACATGCAGAAGCATGCGCATGTCTTCTTAATGGACAATGACCTCAATCATACTATCAAACTATTTTGAAAGTGGTAAAGATATTGGTTTGGCCATCACAAAGCCTTGACGTCAGTCCTAAAGAAAATCTGTGGGTGGCACTGGAAAGGCATGTCTGAGCAAGTACGCCGACAAACTTCATTCAGGTCCACCGTTTCTGTCAGGGAGAATGGGTCAAAATTCCACCAGATTATGTGAAAAACTTTTGGAGTTGTTCCCAAAATAATTAATCCAACATAAAGACGTCTGCAGTAACTCTATTGAATGCTCACCAAGTATATGTAAACGTCTGACTTTGAAATAGTTTTTCTTGCTAAAATGTAGATAAGTCCATGGTTGTAACTGTACTCAAACATCATGCCTGGTTGCTGTGCTGGATACCCTTTAAACATTGTCTGTGAAAGGACTGAATGATGCACTTTCCTCTGACTCTAAAGATCAGTATGCTGTTCCTTCATGTTCTATTGGTCCATAAACTCCAACAAATTCAAGGACAAAGGCAGCAGAGGCATCGAGTAAACACATCCTTTCTATTTCCTTCTGTATTTGATAGCTTCAGTCTAGTATGTTTGGTAGAGAATAGGTTTTAGACAGTACCTAACATACAGTATATGTTGTCAATGTTACATGACCATTTCAATGAAAGCTGTGGTTCTTTCCTCAAAAGAGTTACAAGTATCAGCCATCAATTCTGAGGGCATCTTACTGGAATTTGAAATTAGATTTACAGCAGTGCCTTTCAACCGTGTACAAAGAATTTCAGGGCCTTGGAAAATTAAATTGCATAGCCACTTGTCATGATATCAAGGTCTGCTCTAATATATTGTTTATCATCCTCTTGAATCTTAATGCCATGCAAATTATGCAGGCTACAAAATCTGTAAAGGGTTTGGAGGATTGTTGAATATAGACAGAAATTGCCAAAGGGGGGAAGAAAATAAAATCCCTTTTGGGAGTCGACTTGTGCTAGCATTCCAAGGCTGCTGTTTCTGTTTCTCAAGGACAATTTCCACACTGTTGTAATCTTGAACTTCTGTTCTAATGAAATCAGTTGCTTACATCAGCAGTCACCATGGTGATACAGTAAAACGAAAAGGTTATATGAGAGCTGTTATATGGTCCCTGTTAAGGCAGTGAACCAGTCAGAACTGGAATGTCACATTGAAATGGCTTGGATGTGCTCGGCTCTGGGATTTAACATGGCTGTTAGTTTTTTTTTCTGTGCTAATCAGCACAAATAAATCAGACAAGTCAATCTCTACGATAACCCAGCTGACGTAGATATAAGTGAAATGAAAGTCACTGTCAATTACAAAAGCTTTTGGTAGAAAAATCATGTTTAAAAAAAGGAAAGAATTGTAATCTTTGGTGGATGCCAGTGCGGTGTATCTATGTTTTGTGTTATCTGTTTCTGGGTGGGAAATCACCAGAACAATTAGACAAAAGGGCTGATGTCTGACACACAGTTTGAAAATGGATGGTTAATACTTGCAAGTGAATTATATATAGGGATTATTTTCCTAATCAAGAGAAGGCAGCCCTCCTCTCCCCACATTTAAATAAGGACAACAGTCCAGTTCCAACTTCCTTTTTCCAACCAACGCAGGAGAAAAAGCCCAACTCAACAGAGCGATAAAATAATCTCTTATCCTCAGAGTCCTTTACAGTATATGTCACAGGTGCAGAACATTTTCACTTCACCATGCCAACATGAAACACAGAAAAGGGGAGAAAGATAATTTGCTTGCACAACAAATTGATCCTCCCACCAATGAGAGCTTCCCTGGGGTAAGGTGAAACAAATTTTCCACCTCTTCAATGGATTTCGACCCAGATGTACACTTGAGTTTTGTCTCTATTAAGAGACCCAAAGATTTATGAGAAAAATATTGACCACAAGCTCTACTGGCCTTTTTATAGGTCCCACATGAGAAGCAAGAAGGAAGAGGAGCGGTTTGTCTTCAGCACTTTCAAATCTGTGAGGTTTGAGCTCACAAGGTCAAGGGAGAAAAAAAGAGAAATATGTTCAGTATAGTCCAGCTTATCCAAGGTTGTTCAGTGTTTATTTCCCTCTTTCCCTCTAACATGTCTATGCTTGTGGTTTATTTAGAATGCTCCTTTTGATTCATCACTTCAAAGAGATAAGAATTAATTAATTTAGACACAGAGTTAAGAATACAGTATTATCAAGGATAACTGTTTTGTCATTACTAGAGATGCTTTTGCTATCAGTGTTATCAGCACAATGCAGGCTTATTGCTATCTTTATTAATATCATTATTGTTCCTGGTGAAATGTGACATATTAGATAATTGTTTAACGTCTACACTGAGGATCTGCGTAAAAATTTGGTGCCCTGACTACTTTTTATATATTTCACACAATTATTGATGTAGAAAATGTGTTGTTTGTACTTTGAAATGGGAATTACATCTACTTGTACATGTTTTGAGTCAACTTTCAATTTAGTATGTGAGAGAGGACAACATGGGACACAGCAGGGTCTGAGAGAACAGCAGAATATTTCATTTATTAAAAAAAAATTAGACAGATTAGCTGCTTATTGTGTGGCGTAAGAATAGATCAGTGAACTCCTCAAGATGATCCTGGTTTAACTTTGTCAGCACGCTCTGCTTGGAGCAGATAACTATCCCAGAGAGGCTTGGCCACAAGAACGTCACAACCCATGAGAAACAGCATCCCTGTTGGAGAAGGAGGAGGGACGCCAAGATCAAAGCTGCTCAAAGAAAGATTAACACACAGAGCAGAAAGTATGTGTCCATACCTGAAACATTGGAGACTGCCAAAATAAGACACACAACCGTCACTGTCCAACCTGAGTGCACTGTGCCTTATACATTATATCCAATCGTCACCCCTTAAGTTTTGTCTGTTGTTTGTTCTGATGCACTTTTCAAACACACAACTACCAGCCAGTGTCCACGATATGTGATGAACTGATCCCATTGTGCAGGTTCCATTAAGTTGCTATGTAAGGCAAAGAGGCTGGTCAGCCACTGCGAGCCTTATAGCAGCCAGTCTGTCGGGGCAGTACCCTTGTGTTGGATACATTAATTTACGATCAAATTAAAAACACACCTCCGCCCACTGAACTAGGGGAAGTAGTGCATCTGAACACAAGAATCCCTCATGGCATATTGGATAAGCAGCCATACTTGTGCAGTATTTCTCTGATTGCATTGTTTTTAATATTAACATAAGTCTTGCTAATTGAGTCTTAGATGTAGCTCACAGCATATTTGGAATTTCTCTGAACGTTGTGCAGTCTGACCTTAGGGTGAATGCGCTGGAGAAGATTGCTATTTATCTTAAATCTTTTCCACATGTGAATACTCTTTGAAACCGTAGATAATGGACTCCACATTTCTTTGAAATGGCCTTACATATAGATAAATCAGTACATATTTTTATTAAATGAATTTAAAAAAAAAATGTATATCTTCCCTGTTGGTCCCTAACCTTCTTTCAGCTTTTGAGATGGAATTAAAAAAGGGGAACAATTACGTCGTTTTCTTCATACACTTTTCACAAACTGAAAGAGAGAGTACTTTCTCTTTCACAGGACTGGAGAGCTCCTGTATTAGATGAGCAATACATTTGGCAATCCCTGTATTTTGTCATTAACAACTGATGCAATGTGGATGCCCTCTTTTAGAAAGTTGATGATGGTACTTGATCATCAATTTTTAATCAGTATTCTTTTGGGGACAATTACTTCACTGGGTCAATGGCAATGAGAGGTCCACCTTGCTCTCACAGACTCAGGCTGCCGTTTGTCTCATTGCCTGTATGGTCAAACATCAACACTGGGTAGTGTTGTGCGTCTCTGTATTTCGGATAACAATGCAAAGTAACGTGGGCAGGCTAAACAGGAGTAACATTTTCTTCCTGAGAAGAAGAGGCTTTTTGTCTTCCTTCTTAACCTTTCGCCACAAGCCATACCATACACTTCTTGGCTTTCTTTATTAGTCATTCAGAGGTATGGTGGAGGAAACTGGTGGAACCTTATATATATATATATATATATATATATATATATATATATATATATATATATATATATATATATATATATATATATATATATATATATATATATATGAGAAACTACTGAAGTTCTTGAATTTGATTAATTCATGTTAATTTTGCAGTCATTGTAACTCAATCAATTAAATTCAGGATGCAGGTCCATGGAAAAAAACTTGACAGGGTACTCCACAGGGGAATATTTGTTGCTTTATAATGTGAATCTTGTTTCTGTTAGCACTTTCAGAGATTAAATCGATTTAAGAAAAAAAAAAGTTCTGTTGCTTCACTATCAAGGAAAGTTGATACCACCTGAAGAGAACAAAAAGCTCCTACTTTCACACGCATGCGTGTCTCCACACACCTGCTGTGTCTCCAAACATCTGCAAATACAACGTTGATGAATGCAAGATTCTGCTTTATAGTGAAAAAGGTCAAGCAGCTAAATAAACTTCAGAATATTTTTTTGAGGTGAAGGATTCTGTTTTACAATGTGGAGGATACAATGTGGTCCTATATGCTGAATGATCGTTAAGTTAATTTCTCCTTTCGTCCATCTTTCACATTTAATAAAAACAATACATTTCCTCATTATTCTCTTACCAAGACTACTTCTTATTTAGTTCCAGTCTTGTTTTCATCATGAAAAAGGGTCATTGAAGTATGTTTATCATCTTAGTTTTTCATTATAACACACATAACGCACAGGCAGCAGGGAATTAGTGCGTTAGGTAGCAGTGCTGCGTGTGAAAATGCGCTGATAGTGATCGGTGATCCATTTGCCTGACATCGATTGATTTGGTTTCAGAACCGCAGTGGTGGACAGCTCCTCCAAAGAGCTTCTAAAAGAGCGAAACTAAAGAGCTGTCCTGAGAACGGTGTTAAGAAGTCATTGGGAAACACCCGTATCTTAGGGTCCCTTCTTAGTTGAAACCTTCTTTGAACCTCTCTTAAATCCTTAAGAGAGGTCGGATCTGGGAAACCCGGCCAATAACAGTAACATATAACAGTTATCTGTAAAATCTTCAGGTTTTTAAGGAATTTGAAAAGTAATCTTGTTACAAACCCTAACAAGTGATTGTATAAGTATAATATTGTATACAAACCACCATAAAAGCTGCTGGAGCCCAGGAATGACAGCTGTGACATTTTCTACATTGTTCCAACTTGTCATTTTCTCTCACATAAAGAAGGCGTAGAAGGTCAAACTGCCACTACTATTACATTCAAAATGTCACTATTTAGGTTACATACCTGCTGCATGTTGTACCACTTATGAAAGGGAAGATAGGCAGTGACCTAATGTTGGAAATGTGAATTGTTGTTGCCTCCCCCCTTGGAAGAGATGTTTTTGTATCATTGGGGCAGGCAGGGCCTGGATTGGTTGGACCTTGCACAATGGATATCTGAGCACTCCTAAAAACAGCCAGGATTCAACCTATCCCATCAGCTTCAAAATTATTATTTTAGAAGATATTTTTACTTATTCTTAAGGTAAAGAAATAATTTAAAAAAAGACGTCTTATAGTCTGTAATGCCATGGACAGAGTAAGCTAAAGACTCAATAGACCTCAAGCAAAGACAGTCCTTCTGTGACCAAAAGACATTCTAGGTGTTGGAAGTCCTCAGTAGCCCGAGGTACTTATACACACTCCCCAGGAGAGGAATTGAGATTTCCCTTGTTGGCAGTGATCTAATGTAGCTGCTTGTGGAGCAGTAAATTCTGTTTTTTTTTCCACTGTTGGGCATTTCACCACTCTATAAAAGCTGAAGGCTGCTAAAGGAATTTCAAAATTTGATTGACAGCTTTTTTTTAACTACTTGGATCCACTTGAGCTCATGAGGCACAGCAGTTGTCTGCCAATCGAAACAATGGAGGTTGGACTCTCATCGAGTGTGTCCTTGGTGAAGACCCAGAACCCCACATGGCCACTAATGCATTCATCAGCATGTGGTTGTGTATGTATTATATTAAAAGAACTCTACAACACTGTAACTGCCCATCAGAATTAATTAGATTTGTCCAGCTCTTTGCATGACTCAGCACTGAGTAAGCTGCATGCACGTATGACAAGATGATTGTATGATTGTGTATTTTAAGATGTAGCTTTCTTGTATAAAGGGACTGTTGTGTTGGGTGGGAAGGGAACAGACAAAAAACCACTAAAAAAGCACTTGTATTAGCATGGCAGCATCTGTGTCCAATTGGACTCACAGCAGTCTGACCAGCACTTATTCATGCTGGACCCTCCTATGTAATTTCTCGCTTGTGTTGTTCTCTTAGATGTCAGTTGATTTGGATAAAAGTAGTAGTAGTAGTAGTAGTAGTAGTAGTAGTAACTGTAAGACTTCCAGCCACTCAACTGATCGTATAGTCAAACATAACAATTTTATTTATAGCAGCAGCAAGTCCTTTTGGATTCTCAAAATAAAATCCATTAAGAAGGTGAGAGCAAAAATAGAAATGTAACAATCCCAAGCAACAGGTTCATGAATACAATGATACGATACAAGGAGCTTGAAAATTGCCATGGGATGAAAGATACATTTTTTTTTAAAAAGATGTGGAAAGTGAAGCCAACAATATTGCCACTGGTGCCAAACAGGGAAAGTGGGTCCAGCTGACAGTCACAACAACATTAGAGAAATCTACCCGGGAGAGCTCAGTCCTTGTGTTGGGCCACAGTCCTATGTGAACATTGGAAGCCTTAATTTCAACTTCAAGGCCCAGCTCTGAGGCCTCTATTTGTTACAGCAAGACAACAGTCTTAAAACAATGGAAATTAAGGAATGATCCCAGCAGACTTTGCAGTTTATTGCCCTTAGAGGCAATACATGGGGGCAGGATGGAGCTGACGCGCAGACAGTGAATTGGTCAGTGAGACGATTTACAGCATGCCCCCTGCTGACGAGAAGAACTGGTTGTTAATTAGCAGTGGCTTCCCAAACCTCGTTCTCTTTTCTTCCAAGCTCTTCCACGGAGCTCTCTGTGAGCAACAAATGCTACATGCTCGCCATCACGGAGACAAGGGGATCACGGAAAAGAGCCTTTCTTCACCAGGACCCCCTGTGGAGCGTAACCATCCAGCTGTTCACCAAGGAACGCTGGTCTACTTCCCAGATCTCTTTCTCCAGACCTCTCTCTCCGATTTTCTTCACCGCAAGGGAAACGTCCACGGTCTTTACGTTTTGTAAGGACTACACCTCATCTCCGATCAGCGTGACAGCATTGTGTCTGGCCAGTTGGTTTAAAGCGATTAGCGTTGAGTGTGTTTGCTGTTCTTTTGTTTTGCTTATTACTAGGGGTGTAACGATACACTAATCTCACGATACGGTACGATACACGATATTGAGGTCACGATAACGATACGATACGATATTATAGCAGTATTTTTTTAACAACCTTGAATGAGGAACATATGACTGGAAAACATTGTATTTTATTTGAAAGACACAAAATACAAAACAATGCTGTGCATTTGCCCTATTGTTACAGTTTGTAATGCTTTATAACTGTTTAAGTTTTAAAGAGAAAGCCAGGCCAACCATTTTCCACAAACTGAACTAAAAGTAAATGTCAGGTTTGCATTATGCATCTTCAGTTACAGTTCAGTTACAATAAAAATATTTTGCCACAAACTGAATAGTTTCTCTCATGTATGATTTGACTTTTTTATTTTCCAGAAATTTAACAACTAAAATTAAATAAATAAATAAAAGTAAATAATTACATACAATTTTACATCATAAAAAAGATTGATTCATGCTCACCTTATAAGTGTAAGAGGAGATTTATTTTTGTTAAGAAGGTTATTTTGGTAATTCAGGGTTCATTATTTTATATAAATATATTCTTTATATTCTGATGTAAATCAGG
Organism: Cololabis saira; assembly: GCF_033807715.1. NCBI lineage: Eukaryota > Metazoa > Chordata > Actinopteri > Beloniformes > Belonidae > Cololabis > Cololabis saira. The sequence goes on along the minus strand of NC_084588.1, from coordinate 15,843,427 downwards.
GACTATAATGACACTAGTCTGCTTATCTGTAGTGATTAGTCTGTTTTAGATTAGGGCGGAGTGATACAGCACTAGGTGCTGTGTTGATGTTCTAAAATCCTACGCTGTTGAGCGGACATTAAAGTACACTCCAACTCGGAAGAAGTTTTCCCGTGTTTATCCTACTCACGACCCGAAAAAGGTTTAATTTAATAAGGTAAGGCTTAACTCTACACCAGCCTTAAAAGTTCAGAGCTCAAAACCCCGCTAGAGTCCCGTGATCGGGACCGCAAAAAGGTACTAGTTTCTTCTGAGCGGAGGAAGATTTTGGTCCGTGGGTCGAGACGCGGTCGGCACGCGCGGTCGGATGCGTGTTACTAGTCAACACAATAGATTAATATTAATAACCCAATATCGCGATACAGTTTGTCACCTCCACGACACGTTTCGTGGCGTTTTTGTATCGCGAAATTCCGTGGCACGATATATTGTTACACCCCTACTTATTACTGTGTAACGCGCCAACAGTCTCTCAAGCAGACAGACTGTCATTAGGTACCGGTGGTGAGAGATCACGCCAGTTTTCCTCCGCTCCTTACTAACCCACACAGACAAGTTAGTATCCCGGCCACCAGGCCGTTAATACTTTCAGTTACCACTGAAAGTGTAGGAAACCTCCCGCTGTAGTTTTAAAAAGCACACGTGTGCTATCTCTCTTTGAGGTCTTACGTGACGTGACGTTGTTCACCATCTTCCTTTTGGGCTACGTAATATGTTGTTGTCCTGACACACACACACACACACACACACACACACACACACACACACACACACACACACACACACACACACACACACACACACACACACACACACACACACACACACACACACACACACACACACACACGTAGATGTTCTGAAGTTTGTGTTTAATGTTTAGTTAGTTGTTGTTTATGTGTAGTTTAGCCATTGGAATTAATCCGAAGAGTTGACAAATTTATGGATTTCGCGCTGTGATCGGTAGCATTGGGAATCGGCAGATACTGCTTTTGGTGATCGGTGATCGGCCCTCAAAATCCTGATCGGTGCATCTCAATGTTTGACCCCTGCTTGTTTTCTCAGATTCGATTAAAGAAAATTGGACTATACTGCTATCTCTGATCTCGTGCTTTTGGGTTTCCTAGGCTCTGAGCCGTTACACTTATCGGGTTTTAGTCACTTTTCTTTTCTTGCAAGTCTCTAATTTTTCTACTGATTTACTAATTCTGTTTCTCTCTTTCATTTCCAGTTAACTTTTTTCAGTTCAAGAAAACCCATGGTTATAAATATCCAGTCTTTTTCAATCTTTTCCTCTAGAAATGATTTCCATTCAGTAATGACCACATTTGACTCTTTGGTTTAGAAGTTAAGTTAAAGAAGTTAAGAAAGTTAAGTTTAGAAAAGCATGAGAGAAAACCTTAGAGATAGTGGAGTGGGTAACAGAGGGGTTAACCACTCCAGCAAAAACAGGGATAGTTTATGTAGAAGCCTCTGCACTTGTAAATCACACTAATTTGAATCCAAAGGGTTGTTTTGTTAGAGGAAAACGGTAGGTTTGATGACCTTAGGCATGGAAGTGTCAAAACAATTCTCAGCTTGATCAGGTTTTAGTAAGAGGGACACCAATGACCAGGAAAAATAGGACCAGGACATTGTTACCTTATGGATGCCTTGGTCTAGGAGACAAAGCTGGCCTTGGGTGGTGAATCAAAGAATTGACTGCTGATTACCATCACCTTCTTTCTAAAGATATTGGTAAAGTTGTCAGCAGAGAGGTTTGTGGCTGGAGGGCAATTGGGCGGTATTTTAAAGATGAAGAACTGTTTCCAAGTGTCAGTGATGGCACCGATCTTATCTTTGTAACAAGCAGTTTTAGTGGGAATGATGCTGGGTGTGAAAGGAGATAAGAGTGATTTATATCCCATGGGATCAGCTGGGTTGCTAGATTTGTGCTCGTTTCTCTCAACAACTCTGAGATCTGTATGCAGTCAGCTATGGTCAGGCCTCATGGGCCAATTTTCCAGTTTTCAGATTATGCGATTAACAGAAAAATTATTTCACAAATCAAATATTTTATGTATAATTACAAGTAAAACTAGCAAAAGCTGGAAACCACCCATTTAGACCTGAAAAAATGATATCGCCTCAATGCCGATATTTTTTTAAAGGCAGTGCATTAACCATAATGGAGACATCTGCTTTATTTTCTCTCAGAGCATTTGAACGCAAACCATGCAGCACCATGTTGAGAAGCAGAAATTTAAATGTATATTAGTAAGTAGCAAGTAGCAAGCAACCCAGTTGACTTGTTATGAAAATATATCTCTCTATGGGTCTTTGATTTCTGAAAGAAAGTCCTTGTGAGTTGACCTGTGATAATCTGGTGTTGGGATTAAATCAGTTAGAGAGTCAAAATCTGATCATTATTGCATTAAGAGAAGAACTGCTGTAGAGTTCAAGCTTGAGAAGAGCTGGCAAAAACTAGAACCCTGATTTTTCCTGAAATTAATATCTGCTGGAAATGAAAGTGAGAAATAGAATTAGCAAATATGAGGAGAAAATAACACCCTTAAAAAGTAAGAAGTGGTGGCAGAGGGAGAGTGAAGGCTGAGGTTGAATGGCTGTAAGAATGAATAAAAAGCATTGTGGCATAGCCTTGAGGGGTTTCACAAAAATATCAAGTCAAGTGAAATGAAGAGAGCGGACAGCAGAAAGATGATTTTGAGAAGGGACTAACAGTTTACAGGACAGGCTAAAAGACTTTTAGCACTTTTTTCCTTTTTTGTGTTTTCATATATTTTTGATGTACTTCAAAAATAACAGCTTTCCAAATGTTCTTTTTTTTCCACTTTAAAGTTGATAATAAAGTAGAATGGAGAATTTACATGGATATGGACCCGAATGTAAAAACGGCAGTCTTAGGTACAGTGTATGATGAAATAATGTTAATATACTTCAGCAAGGATATTTCAATTAGAAACATGGTGAAAGAAAAAAAAAATCAAGGAAAACCTTGAAATAATCCCACGCTTCTACATTGGAGGTCTGTGTATTAGTCATGGAGAGGAGCTACAGATTGGAGTTCTCAAAAGGATTGAGTTAATTGCTTCATTCTGACTTCACTGAGCTGATGAGTTAGATCATTTGGAGAGGACCTGAATGAATTACACATACTTATCAGGCTAAAAAAGACAAAAAAAATCTATCACTGGATAAATTATAGTAATGATGGTGATTTTGTGAGGATAGCAGCTCTTTTAATGGAGGAGATAACCATAAAACCATACCTAAAATGAAGCTGAGGAGAAGTGTAGAAAATATATTCACATTTATTCAAAAACGTTACAATAATTTATGACCGTTGCTGTTACATTTTCTTTAAAGGTGACCTATTATGAAAAACACGTTTTTTCTTGTTTTAACATATATAAAGTGGTCTCCCCTCACCCTGCCAGCACAGGGGAGACAAAATACCATGAAATTCTGCAAGCTCTCTGACCCCCGCCGGCCAGAGTCCCCCAGTGTCACGTGGTTTTTTTTGAGCCGTTTAGAATCTGCTCCCGTCGTGACGTCACGACGGGAGCAGATTTCCATAGGTTCAGCCTCCGCTGCTGAAACCACGCCCACAACCAGCTCTCTACGCCGGCTGGAGCGGTCCTTCCTTCAGCCAGTCGGACGCGGCGCCGCAGCGGAGCGGATCCCGGTTAAATCATCCAGGTTCCCGGGTGGTTTGAGAGTTGGGTCCTCGGGGGTCTGTCCCAGGCAGGACCAGCTTAACTCTACAAGATTTTCAGCGAAATCTGTCGGTTTGATCTCCGGTAACGGGCGATGCGCCGCGGAGCCACGCCGGGCGCCCAGCATGGCTCCGCGGAGCGCCGCGGAGCCATGCTGGGCGTCCGGCCAGCATGGCTCCGCGGCCAGCGTTCAGCATCCGCCGGGCAGATCAGGCTGAAATAGTGCATAAATGTTATTTATATACAACTCATTTAATTTTTTTTAACAATAAAGTTTCCATTTGTGAGAATTCAGTGTTGTGATAATTTACAGGCTCGGGCTGCTCTGGCGGAGCGAGGTTTATTCTCCTCCCCTGCTACACGTCATTCAGGGAGCCAATCAGCACAGAGCCTCATTATCATACCCCCCCCTTCCCTAAAAATGAGGCGCAGAAAAAGAGGTTAGAAGCGGTAAAACTAGTGACAGGACCCACAGGGTGGATTTATGATTTATGTAGAAAAAACAAGCTTTAGATTGTTTTTAAGACATTCGAGGCCTGTTTAAAATATACATTAAATGCCATAATAGGTCACCTTTAATTGTTGTTATTATTATCAAAGCTATGGGTGGGTGTGCTTCCATCCTAATGTTAAGTAAAAATTAAAAGCATATTTTTATAAAATTGCTGAGAGGAAATGCATATTATAGATGTTTCTGTTACCTGTTCGGTTAAAAAATAAGCTGGGCTATATATATTGGATTTTCAGAATGTAATGATAAGGGTATAAGTAAGTAAAAGAGAACTTGCTTGAGAACAAGCTAGTTGAGTTCTGGACTTCAACTTAGTCATTGCAGCATATCTGTTTCCTCCCACAGTCCAAAAATATGTATGTGATGCTGATCGATGATTCTAAATTGAACGTAGGCGTGTGTGCATGGTTGTTGTCTACATGTGGCCCTGCGATAGACTGGCAACCTTTCGCCTGTAATGAGCTGACATAGGCTGAGATAGACTCTAGACTACTGTGGGATACAGAGATGAATTTTGACTCAGTGGTTTAGAGGTGTTTCATCATCCTTCTACCACCGTGTGTGACAGCTGGTACGAATCAATACGTAGCATTTGTGTTTCATAGAAACTAACATTGTCTGTTATGGCCAAACATACCTTATATCTTGTTCGGCTAAAGAACATCATTGCAGAAGTCATGTTTGTGCAGCATTGCCGAGCTAAACTGTGCTGCCATTTACATAGAGAAAATAGGCTTTTGTCCAAGCAACCTCATACCTTCATAACAAGCTACACTTGTTCAGTCTTAATCTAATTATAATGTTATGAACGTTAACATTTAACATTTTGACTAAGCCCTCTAGGGTCTGAGAAATAGCTCTTATTTATTTTCATTTTTCTAACTCCTGGGAGGATTGGTGAATGTTTTCCAGTGGTGAATAATCTCTTATTGTAGCTTGATGGACTCTAAATGACCTTGTAACTCTTCAGATTGATGGAAAGAAACACACACTGATCATCTTCGTTCATCTTACTTAACACACGTGAATAGTCTGAAGCAAGACATTTGCCAAAACTTATTCCATTTAGTCAAAAATAAATACGTTGTTTTTTTTTTTTTACACATGATGTAAACCTATACTTTAATATAGATGCTTCTAAGAAGAACTATCACTCTCATCAAATGTTGCAGCTGCCCTTTCAAGCCCCAGCCCCGAACAGTGAACGGTGGAAAGAAAGACTTCAAATGGTGACTGCATTTGTTAAGAAGACTGACTCTGTTGTATCACTGCACATCAGAGACATGCGGACACTGTGTGTGTGTGAAGAAGTAAACAGTGATTTTCCCACCTTGCAATGGATGAGAATACCCGTAACCATGGTAACTGTGCTCAAAGATGAAGACAGCAGTGGCTTCCCAATGCTTAAAACAACTTTGTATTAAAAATGTATCAGGCATAAATGAGACCAAATTACATAGAACACATTATTATTTGAATGTGAGGAATACTTGTTTTTTGTTATATCAAAACTTATATTTAATGTACCAGTGTAAAACTACACTGAAGGTTTTTATAACATCCAGGTCATATGCTTTTTTTTCACATCTTATGCTTTCTGCATTAGTGGTGTGTGAGTCCCGACTGAATCATTAAAAAATTGCACATCATTTTACTGACTTGTGACCCATGAGGACGAGTCTCCATGAACTCTTACCCTGATTTGTCCCTGCTACCGCTAGCTCGCTACCTGCAAAGAAGAGATCAGACAGCATGTCACTATCGCAGGACTTCTCTTTTAACTATATGTTTTATAGATTTGTGAAATGAATAGCTGTATTATCACTGTGGGAAAACCAACAGCTTTACTAATCTGTATAAGCTGTAAAGGAATGAATTACTCTGCTTCTCACAGTAACCTGGCTCCAACTCATACACGAACAAATTATACACTCAAATCACAGACTCAGATATACTGGAGTCAGTAAAATGGATCAAGTTTTCTATCATTACTCTGCACCCACTTATCACGTTGAAGTTAGAAATATTTGAGCAACTCATTTGACAATTATTTTGTAACTGAAAGTGAACTGATTTTAAAAATCTGACTCTTTGTGTTGACATAAACAATGGAGTTTACAGATAACGACACCAAAGTTTTTGCTCAGAAACTCACTATAAAAGTTGTTTAAATTGTGGGGAGTTTTGGGGAGGAGAAATCTTTAAAAACAAGTACACTGATGAACAGAAAATAGACTTATTCTTTGCTACCATGTTCAAAATAAGCTTAAATCACGCCAAAAAGTATGTTGTTGGTGTTTGATTGATAAATATATAATAAAAGTAACTGGAAATAACAATTTATTTTATTTTTAATGACTATTTTTGCAGGTAGGAATGACCTGTATCTGTACGTCTTCCAGTAGATATGAACTCTCTGATCAAAGACATTCTGTTAATGAATTTCTGTGTACTGTCTTGTTTCGAGATGCACACACACTGAAGGCCCTAAGCTTCTTCTGTTAGTTCAGACTGCTCTATCCACTTTTGTAGACCACCTCAGTGTTGCACCTCCAGTCCTCCACCAGAGATAAAAACAGTGATCTCTTCATACCTGCTCATCGTCAAACCCACAACCACCTAATTTTCTTGTTCACATACAAGATGAGATGATTGTTTCCCCACCATCCCACAAAGCACCACTTCTTTGTACTTAGCAGCGCATCCACCCCTGACAGACCCCAGAATCAGCTCAGTATTTTTCTGGACGCTAAGTTGGACTGGAAGCCTGAGGTTTACAGAATGGAGAGAAACAGCAAGAGTACGATCCCTTGTGGTGTGTGCTGCCAACCACCTGCTCAGACACCACAACCCTCAGCCTCACAAACTGAAATCTGGTAGGTAGTCAGTAACATAGCAACCGTGGAGGCATTCACTTGAGTGTTCTCTCAAGTTCTTGCATTTCAGTGGAGTGTTAAAACCAACAAAAAAAACAGTTAGACGATGCTTTCTTCAACCCTGTGACAGTAAGCAGAATGCAGTAGGCCCTGAAAGGGGCTTATTTGCTGCAACAATAGTTCCTCACTTACTTTTTGTATTAACTCTCTGTCCAGGACTTTGATGATGAGGGATATCAGATGGACTGGTTTAGTAATGGGGAACAGATTAATGAAATGTATAAGTACTAGAATAAGACAGAATGTGCTTACCACAGTACCAGAACTGTCTCTAAACTCAATACGGCTAAAGTAATGTTGTACAACTCCATAGCTACTTTCTTCTCTTTTCTGGCCTACTTTGAACCTTGGTGATACATCATTCAGGGGCATGTAATCCAGACAAAATCTATAACTATTAACCTTTTTTTTCTCTTTTCTTTTTTGCTTGCAGTCATGAAGAACACATTTTTCTGACGACACCTTACTTAAACATACCTATTGCAAGTTCTTTGTGCATCATGGAGGAACACTGCCTGCACCTTTGCCTGCTGAAGCATTTTCATCCCCACACCGGCACCATACAAAGTGCTAGTGGGCAGCGTCATGACCTGGCTTGTACCTGCAATGTCTCCTTCTGGCTGACCATATGGGAGCTTCTGTTAGCCTGGCTCTACCCCACTTAACTGTCCGGTTGCATTTGTGTATACGTCTGTCAGCCTGCTCTTCCTCTGGCCATACTGATGTGGTCCTCAAGTCTGCAACAAAAACAGAAGTCCATCTTAAATCTTACATAAGCATCTATTTCCTCCTTTCACCTTTTTTTTTTTATGTTGAAAGGGCATTCATATCCCGTGCATGACTAGCAGCTACTGGTCCAAGTGCAGAAAAGACATTAAATCCTTGCGATCAATCCAGTGTCTCTAATAAACTCTAAGAAAACTACACACACCACTTGACAGGTTAATTAAAGACTCAGCGCCGAGTTCCTGAGCTCATCCTCCTCAAATCATCCTTCATGTTTCGTTCTCTCTCTCTCTCTCTCTCTCTCTCTCGCTCTCTCTCTCTCTCGCTCGCTCTCTCTCTCGCTCTCTCTCTCATAATTCAACAGCCTGATTGTGTTATTCCCCCACCCTAACACTGTTCATATACACTATTTGGATGCTTTAATATTACTTTGAGCATGCAGGTTATGTTGGGGTGACTGAGACTTATTTTCTGCAAATTTCCTCTTCTTTCCTTGACGTACCTATATATCTAACAATGTTGTTGACATTTCCTTCTTTCAAACCGTATGAATCCAAAAAAACAAAACCTCCAAGCACATCAGCACTTCGTGAAAGCCAGTTTTAGGGCTACTGGGAAATAATTTATCTTCAAAAGATGAATGCGTAGCCTGTGAAACCTGTATAGTTAGTATGTTGGCTGCTTTCTCAAACTCACCTAAGAATCCTGAAGCAACAAATGAACCATCTGTCATCTGGCACTAGATACTCAGAACATATTTTAAATATTCATTCTTCTGTGTAAATCTTTTATGCATGTAAAATTGCAATAAAAAGTATGCAGTGCTTTTGGAAGGTGCTGGCAGGGGCGGGGCTTGCGACAGGCGAGCCAGGCAGGTGCCTGGAACCCCGGCCTCTATGGGGGCCCCAAGAACCGGCAGAATGTACTCCACAGCAACCACTACAATATGGGCATTTATTTTGTAATGAAATGACACCTTGTCTGCAAACTCCCTTGTGGGGCCCCTGCCCCATCTACCTCCATACTACAGGAAGGTGTGAAACTTGAAAAAAAAAAACAGAGTTTGTCGAGGCTCATATGTCGGTCAAGTTCCACCACTCCCACCTAATAAATGACACCTTTTATGAAAAGCTATGCATAATGATGAATTGATGATAAGATTAACTTAATTGTCCCCAGAAGGGGGACATTTTATTTTCAAAGTATTATTCCTGCCAGTTTCATTTTCTTTGCCATGTAAAGATTGTTTCAGTTCAACAGTGATATGCACCATTTCAATACAAGACAGGCTAATCATTTAAATCTCCCGAAGTTCTGTACTGGTTTGTGTCAGTTCTCCATCAGATACAGGGGTGTCCAGTTATGGAACACCTATACAGCAATCTCGTCTACCTCTACTTCATTCAATAATTTTAAACATTAGCTCATGACACATTTAATTGATCAGATTACCTAATGATATTTCTAGATTTGTTATTTTTTTCTTTAATCATGTAGATACCATGTATTCTATTCATGCTGCTGTTTATTTGCTTTGTCTTTGTTTTTAGACTGCAATCATGTATTCTGCATATTTTAAATCTTTGTACAATCTTTTGCTGTATTTTACATAGGTGGAGGCCTCGTATAAGCCCCTTGGGCTTTTTGCCGAGCAGATTACCAATCTCTTTTTTACATTTGTATGTTACTTGTTCTGTTTTTTATACTGTGCTGAATAAATAAATCTAAAATCTAAGGGGGAATTTGAATTGGGCAGTACATATATGTGTACTCAAAAGAGAACATTTAAATTTAACACATGTTGAATTAAAATGTGAAATCATTTTGAACTAACTTAATAATATGTTTCTCTCTTATCTCTCCTCAGGATCATTACTGACATATTTAAAGCCAGTAAATCCAGGGAAGGAAACGAGCCTCTTCACAACACTGATGATGAAAACTGTAAGTTCAGTATTTCACTTTAATTGGTATTATGTTATGCCCTCTAAATATTCTTCATGACAGTTGCATGAAGTATTAGTAGTAGAAAAGGCTGTGCTCATACATTACCATATGCCTGCCCTTAAAGATTCTGATGTGTCCTGCTGTTGTTGTTGTTCCACCTCAGGAAGATTGAACATACAGGTGATCAAGGGTCAATTCCAGTTATTGATATTGATGACTGAGTTGAATCATTTTTCCCTTCACTGAGAACATTGATATTATTTATCTCCGTTATTTAATTGTTTTATCTATGTTGTGGCATTTTTTTTCTTTTAATGTGACCTTATATAGCCAGTATACTCATTTACTCAGATTTGTATTTTTTTTAATATTTGAAAGTTTGATAATTTGCGCTGCATTTTTGTAATAAACGTTCACATTTTATACATCATGTGTCTATTATTATCAACAATATTGATTATTGATATGCCTGGGCTTTCATGGACTTCTGTTGGTCCCTGGACCTCATTTTGAGAACCACTAATCTATTCCAATATATCTTTTTCACTATTCATCTCAAATGTCCCGGAAATTGTGCATTTATGTGTGCAAAAACGTTTTCAGTGTGCATGGGTGGAGAACCCAGTAATTTCTTGCTTGGAGCTCGAGCAGTACCTAGCAATGCCACTGGGTGCTGGTTTACTACATTAATCTACCATATGCCACAAACATAGTGTATATGAAGATACCCATTAAAAATATGCAGTACTTGAGAAAGTGAACGCTTGGAGTTAAAAGTTCCTTGAACCTTTTTTTTTTTGCCGAAAGTGACTTAAAGAAAGCCCTTTCTGTAGCCGAGGATCAGACGTGAGTCAAAACGTCTCCCAACATTTGGGAGACGTTTTGACTATTCCTGCTTCACATCTACACATCTGCTTGGAGGATGGCATGGTGAGAATGGATGTCTCATGAGAATGGCTCTCTTGAGGTAATTTTTCAGCGCCTCTGAAGAGTAAAGGTCTGGGTTTTCATTGGAGCCTTTCCAAAAGACACTTTCTGTTTTGCTAAAGCCAATTGCAGAGGCTTCATTTGGCAGAAAGCCATCCTGTCATTATCATATTTGATGTTTTGGTGAGTGATCCAGGCCAAGATGAAGCAAAGCAAGCTCAAATCATGGTGCTCCCTCTCCTTTATAATTCATAGCTGGGATTATGTTTGACATGGTCTGAAAATCATGTATAGTATAGAACATTGCTGCAATATTGACATTTTTTAGAAGCTTCTTGGTATATACTGTATGATATAATAGTTACATTGTCTCATCCAGATGGCAGACTCAGTTCCCTATCACACAGAATATTGACAGAAAAGCCAGAATCTAACAAAAAGCATGCATTTTCATGAAAAATCATTCACAGTTGAGCCAGCCATGTGATATAAGATCTTATTGCACTAAATGCATCCACTAGAAATTCCATTACACTTTAATAAATGGTTCACTGTAACCTTGAGCAACTCTCCGATAAAAATTTGTAGACATAACATAATAAAATAGTATTCAGATCCCATTTGAGCAAGCAGACTTCTAGTGAGCATGTATATTTAAATTAAAGTCTGCTGGTGTGGGAGATTGGAACACAATGCATATTCAGATGCTAATTTTCCGCATTTGTCTGGGAAGCAGTGGCCCATATAATTTGACTTTGTGTGTGACTGTCCTGAGTGCCGGCTCAAGCTGAATAGACGGAAATTAAATGTTCATGAGACGATGCGAGAAATTCTGTGAGAATAAGAATATGTTGAAAATTCATGCAGCTCAAGGACACTTAACTATGGGATCATGTGTCCTCTTTTACTTCCATGTTTAAACTTTGCTGTAATCTGCCAACGGTAAAAATAAATAAATAAAAGGAAAGGAAAAAAGTTTTAAAAGGGTTTTGGCCAGATTATAAAAATACAAATTAATGTATATAAAATAATATAAAACTGTTAAAAGGAACCCTGGCTATTAAGACATGTAGGTCTTAAAAGATAAATGTTGGTATCAATTATAACAATGTGATATAAAAAACCTTGTTGATGTCTTCGTTTTTATAAAATTTGAAAATATAATTTAACTCGTTTACTTAAAAAAAAAAAAAAAACTCGTAGGTCGCCATTGTTGTTTACATTCTGGGTAGTGACGTCACACGGTGGCTCCTGCTAACCCCCGTCCACTGTTTTGACACCCAGAAACAGATGAAAACACAGCTAAACAGGTGACGGCGCACCAGAAACACAGATCAAAACACAGCTAAACATTAAGGTGACGGCGCACCTACAAAAAAGTTAAAAAAAGTGCCGCACCATACAGCATGAACTACAAAAACACCATAAAACTCAGATAGACTAACAGACCACACGTTTCAACTAGCAGATAGCCGATGCTACAATAAAAACCCCAGCCAGATCTGGCGTCATTAAATTAAATAAAGATGTTCTTGCCTATTTGAAGCGAAGTCTGCGCCTCCCGTTTCGTCAAAGTCCCGGGCCAGTCCCCTCAGCCTCTGGTCTGTCATCACCCAGCACCGAATCCGGTTTTAGGGGGGGGCAGGGGTGGGCTATGCCCACCCAAACGTGCATATTGCCCACCGGCGTCTCCATCCTGGCGGCGGCGAGAGCGGAGAGTGGATGGCGGTGCGCTGCAGGCTCTAAAGCCCCGGCTACGCCATCTACGGCGTAGGCTACGCAGGCTACGGCGTAGCGCACACCCCTTTCCAATGATGTAAACTGTGTAACATGGAATGGTTTTTATCTTATTATAATATTTCTGGGCAAAATACAATTTCAAGGACTGTACAGATTTCAACAGCAAGGACTATCCACCTTATTCCTACGGCCCATGAGGCTTTGCGCGAATTGTGGGAGCTCCTTCCGGTGCTGCCAGAACCGCGTTTGTTTACATGCTGAGTGAACGCGTTAACCCTCTTTCTCCGAGCGTTGGGGATATAAAACATGTGGAAACACCACCTGTCACAGCTCAAACGGGACAATATCATCTTACCTCTGCCTCCTGCTGTTGAGGGATGGGAGGACGACCTGAAGAAGTGAAGAAATGCTTAGAAGATGAGAAGTATCTCATTCTTCCCAATGGGCAAAGTGGATACTCCTCCAGGTGGGTAAATATTGTTACTTATCAGTACTCGAGATGAGAAATAAAAACGGTCCAAATCATCCCCCCTTTCCATCCCTTATGTCATTTCATTAATGAATGTGGTTTTACTGCTATTTCAACATTTAGAGTCATCACCAGAAAAATAACTTATTTGACAATTTTCACCTGTTTCAAGTACATTTTCACTTGAAATAAGTAGGAAAATCTGCCAGTGGGACAAGATTTATCTTCTCATTACAAGCAAAAAAATCTTGTTCCACTTGCAGATTTTTCTACTTATTTTAAGTGAAAATCTACTTGAAACAGGTGAAAATTGTTGTTTTTTCCAGTGATGAGTCTTGTTTTAAGTGTAATGAGATTGTTTTACTAAAATGAGACATTTTAACTAGAAATAGGACAAATATTCTTGTTAAGATTTTGAGTTTTTGCAGTGATCCATGTTACTTATCCTGTGAAGGACAGAGTCATATTGATAAATTCAGAAAAGTGTTTTTTATTGTTGTTTTTTGATGTATTTGATGTAAGCCCAGTGAATATTTAAAGCTTACAGAAGGCTGCATTTAACTGCTGCTATGTCATTCCTGCAGTATTTCTGCAGCTGTTTTGGTCACTGCTATTATTTGTAATATATTATATTATTTGTAATCAGCACAAATTATCTGTCCCCATATGATAAAATCCACCATCCCCCCTGATTTTTTTTTTTACAACTCGAGTACTGGTTATAATCTATGAACTAATGTGACAGGTAGGCTACTTGTGAACCTTCATTAAGACAAACTGTAAGCCATCTTTTATATTTATTCTTTCAGGTCCAGCTGCCAGTGATGTTCCTGGGGCTGCAGAGCTGCAAGCTGGTTATCTGGACACCAACTGAGCACCTGGAGTTCCACATTTCATTTGACAAAGACTTCAGATACACACATGAAACACCTCCCGAACTTTTCACACATACTTCACACAAACATTTGTAGATGAATTTGGTACAAAGAAGATTCAGCTCTGCCCCTCTGTATAAAGCTAGGGGGAAAACAATACAACAGACTTCATTTTTGTTTTCAGTTTTATTAAAAACAGAACCTGAAAGATCCCCTCCTGACATATTAGGACATACAATATTGGGACATGAATCAAAACATTTTAACACAAAAATATTGTTTAACAAAAGCACATTACATTTGTGTCTTAAGGGAGATAGATTCAGTTTACTGTCGGAGGACTTAAGAAACCAGAAAATATTCACACCTGACAAGCTGAAATCACAATATTTAGACTTTTATTTCCTCAAAAAAACAACAATTGCAGCTGGACCTCAGTTGTTTTCAGAAAATGTTAAATGAATGAAATATGTAAGTGCAGCTCTACAAACTACATACAGCACTTAACCTGTTGAGAGTTATGTGTTAAAGATACTGTAAGTGTAACTGTACCTCAATTGTTTTCAGAAAATGTTAAATGAATGAAATATGTAAGTATGTTTAAGTGCAATATTAAATGTCTTCTCACTTTTCTCTTGAAATAAACTCAGCTCGTAAATTCACTAAACCAGCACAGATCTTGAGCATTTTGTCAATTTTGGGCACAAAGTTAATTTGGTCCTGTTTGAGAAAGAATCTTGTACACCTTCAGGTTCCTTATTCAACATGAATGCGGGCATGAGCAGTGCGGCGTGTGTGAGTGACCTCCTCACTGGTCAGCTGGCATCCTTTACCTGTGAATGCTGGAATGATCAGCTTCCCCCTACGCTCCTCCAGCAAGTCTCTAACTGTGAAACCACGGTCACCCATCACCTCATCTCCAGCACGTAAATAATAGAATAGGTGTGGTCCTCCATCCCTGGGTCTGACCACTGTGTTTGGGCATCACAGGAAGCTTTGGTGTTGATCACAGCTACTCGTTCTGATCCATCTGGTCAGGCTCATCTGAGGGAGCAATACAGTACACAATTATTAAGATAAGATATGATACATTAGGGTTTTCCCTACCATTATAACACCCCCAGCCCCCTCATCAAATGTACCTGGGGGAAGACCCACCTGCAACCACATCACCTAAGCCCTCCAGAAGTTTAGGAAAATACCGGTACATTATCACAGCCAGTACTGGAGTTGATGGGGGATGAGGGGGATGGCACCCCCCCCTGAAATAAAAACGGTCCAAATCATCCCCCCTGTAAAACTGCCACCCCCCCTTTCCATCCCTTATGTCATTTCATCAATGAATGTGGTTTTACTGCTATTTCAACATTAACATTTAACATTCTGGTTAGAGTCAACACCAGAAAAATGTGACAATTTTCACCTGTTTCAGGTAAATTTTCACTTGAAATAAGTAAGAAAATCTGCCAGTGGGACAAGATTTATCTTCTTATTACAAGAAAAAAAATCTTGTTCCACTGGCAGATTTTTCTACTTATTTTAAGTGAAAATCTACTTGAAACAGGTGAAAATTGTTGTTTTTCCAGTGATGAGTCTTGTTTTAAGTGTAATGAGATTTCTTTTTACTAAAATGAGACATTTTAACTAGAAATAAGACAAATATTCTTGTTAAGATTTTGAGTTTTTGCAGTGATCCATGTTACTTATCCTGTGAAGGACAGAGTCATATTGATAAGTTCAGAAAAGTGTTTTTTATTGTTGTGTTTTGATGTATTTGATGTAAGCCCAGTGGATATTTAAAGCTTACAGAAGGCTGCATTTAACTGCTGCTATGTCATTCCTGCAGTATTTCTGCAGGTTTTTTGGTCAGTGCTATTATTTGTAATATATTATATTATTTGTAATCAGTACAAATTATCTGTCCCCATATGATCAAATCCACCATCCCCCCTGATTTATTTTTACAACTCGAGTACTGATCACAGCTAAGATTTAAAATTTAATTAACAAAAAACTTTTTTCTTATCAACATGTCTGTAGTGAAACTATTGTATTTTTATTCTAATGCTGCCCTGCAGTCCGTGCCATAAACACACTTTGTATTTTAACTGCACAGAAAATAATAATAAATAATACTAAAGGTTGTCATTACCGGACAAATACTACAATGCTGTGTCCTCCATACACCTGAAATCACACCTGATATTCTCATGACATTAACCTGAAATCATACCTGATATTTCATGATATTCCTGTCAATCCTCTGAGGATTCCCGTCTCTCCTCCGGCAGTCTGTCGGATCCGAGCCACAAAGTATGATGCAGGTTTTCCTCCACAAAACGACGTACCCGAGCTCCGCAAGGACATTTTAGTAAATGCTACGGTTGATAAACATGTTAAACATTAAATGTCAGAAAAAAAAAACGTAACTTCTCTGCTAGATTGAAAGCAAATTGCTTTAAAATAAACCGCTGTTCATGCTCAGCTGCCATGGTTAGTCAACGGCGTTACGGAACTTCCGGCGGCTAACAGGAAGTTCCTCCCACAGCAGTTTCTACAGTAGAGGCTCCAGGAATAAGGTGGATATCCACATAGCCAAGATATATGGGTGTAACTCTGCTGAGGCACCTCGCAGCAAAAAGCAGCAAGATCTTTCAACAAGGTCTGTTTGGTTTCCAGGCACTAACAAGACAATCTTCTTGAGACACTAAATTGTAAATCATCCTCAATCCCATGATAAGAATGTGCAGTAAAGTTCTTTCTTGTTGTTGTCGTTGTTGTTTTATCCAAAGAAAATACAGTTTTTAACCAGCAGCACTTTTTTCATTCAAACACCCACTGCAGATACATTTGGTCCTCTGGACTGGCTCAACACTCGCCTCAGCGATGCTATAGCACCACAGTGCAGTTTCCTTTTCATCTATTTGTCAACATCAAGCCCGGCCCTCCACTCATAATGATAACATTTAATGGTGCATGTAGGACAACTGCATGTGGATATGAGATCACGTATTAGCACTTGTTTGTTTGTGTTGTCTGAGCACATTTTAGTGTATACACTACACCGCCTTCTTTCTCCAGTGTTGGCACTGCTTGATAAATAGGGTTCCAGATGTGTGTGAAGCCTATCTCTGGCAGTGAAGAATATTGGCTCTCCCTGCTACTTTATCATGGAAAGGCAGCTCTGACAGAAACCCTGACAAAGAAACCTCTCCTCGAAGGAAAATGGGGACAGCTTGGGTATAATTAGAATTAATGCGGAGATGTGGAATAAGGAAATGAGCCATCACGATACAGATCAGCCCTTCATTTCAATTTTATGCTTCACTCGTTGAATTTCATGGGTAATAATGATAGGCAAGGGTGCCGATCACGACTGCTTGCAATGACAGATAGTTACGCATTCCACACAATGGTTGATATAAGAATGACAATGGGGAAAGAAACAGCTAGGCAGACATATATGTTTATGGGCTCTCATAATCTTTGTATTTCTGCCATACTTACAGACTTGCTGCCAAGCATTTTATTTTATTTATACAAGGAACAAACACACATGAATCTTGGTTGTCTTGGGCCATTGTTCATTTTATACTGACACCATCCACTTTGTCTTTTGGCTCTTAAACGCAATGGAAATATATTAGAATCTTGATCAAATGTGTCATGCAAGTCCACTGGAAGTGTTAAAGTCTGTACATTTTTTAACTTCCAAAATATCTCAAATTATATAGTAAAGTTTACCCAAGTTACAAATAATAATCTCTTAAAGTTAACAACTTAAAAGACATTAGCTGGGCTTTATCCAGTTGTTTGTGACATTCTGTGAATGGCACAAAAGACAATTTGACATTTGAGCAACCAGACCGCCCAGGCAAAAAACGTCTGGTTGGAATCACATTTAGATCCACCTCAGTATGTGGTTTGGTTGTGATTTATAAAAATTACACTTCATGTGTTTTTTGGCTGATCAGACAGTCAAAAGAGTTTATGTAAACATGATTGGGATGCATTAAATATAAGACTTGGCCTGGCCGAGTGAACATAGCCTTAGAATAGAAAGAGGATGTTTTCTTTTCTTTAGTGGAGGAATTAGAATACAAACATGTAAAGTCAGACTAATTCAGCTGAGACTTAGTATTCCAAACATCCTCCTTTACACTGTGATATAAATTGTTTTAGGACTGTGCAGCATACCAATGCCATTAAAGATAAATGAGGTGGTAGCGGCTGCTGGTACCTACCTCTCTGTGGACGATGCCTGTACGTTTTTGACAGCCACAGTTCATTAGTGGCCATTAGAACTAAGCTCACACACGAGACTGCATTGTCAAAGAGGCATAACGTCTTCCTCATTATAGACAGTGTCAACTTCACTTGCACCCATACGTCTCCATTTCATGAACTCGTTTTCTACAATCTCATGGGAGGTCCTCATGAGTTTATATAATACACCTGATCGGACATCATCTTGGCAGGGGAGACTATACTCCAAAGTTTTAAAACATACTTTCTGTTGAAAGTAGCAGATGATGATGGGAATCAGTGCAGGTACTAATAAACATATATCACCTTTCCTTTCTTAAAAAAAAAAAGAATAATAATAATGATTTTAAAAGAATCGCCTTTCCTTTCACAATCAACCCTAGCAAAATTATTATCAAATTAATTTCTTTTGAATAATTTAGGATCAACTATTTAGAGTGAGTGATGAAATAATCAATAATCAACTGTTTCTATGTTTTCTTCTTTTAACATGAATTTGTAAACAAGGAACTGTAAAGGAGCACAGATAAAAGCAACTGATATTTTTTACAAGAAATGTTAATTTTGAGACCTGGTTATATTCGTTATTGGTGGCTTTCTCAACAATAGGCATAATATGTCAGTGCAAGTGGTCTCTGAAAATGAATTATTAAGTCTGAATAATAATGTAATTAAATAAATATAATTTAAATATTCACAACTGAAGACTTAAAAAAAAAAAGTATTACACCAAAGTACAGAGCTGCAATAGTGACGTGTAAACCCAGGTGAGCACTCATGTAGCCACAAGTAAAATGGATGTGTGGTGCATGACATTGGATTTGGGTTTGATAGCTATGTGCATGTGAGCTGTATTAAATCTGATTAGTCACTCAAATTATAAAATGCCCAGATATTTTGAGTAAAGCTGAGTCAGAGTGAAGTGAGACAAGTAGGAGAGACGGAGCGGAGGGAGATGGAGACAGAGCTGTGAGCCCTGACATTACCAGATAACACTGTAATTTAATTTTCTGTTCTCTGGTCCTGCACAATGGGTATTATTCATCTATATGGAGTGAGCAGCATTCACACTCAGGGAGGAATGAATGAATGGTTTCCAGAGCACTCAAAATACTTTTCGACCGAGACTTCGTCTGAAAAGCACAGGCAGTCTGAGATTAGCCTTCTCACAGAAACTCTGAGAACAGTCATGAACTCAGTTCATCTGCTGAAACCATGGTGAGTTTTGATTTAGTAACCAGAATGAAGCAGCTTTACTGTAAACCAAACTAAGTGACACAAGTGCCGTAATTTCATAAGTTAAAGGGGACATATTATGGCATTTAATGCATATTTTAAACAGGCCTTGAATGTCTTAAAAACAATCTAAAGCTTGTTTTTTCTACATAAATCAGAAATCCAGCCTGTGGGCCCTGTCACTAGTTTTACCGCTTCTCACCTCGTTTTCTGTGCTTCATTTTAGGGGAGGGGAGGCTATGATAATGAGGCTCTGTGCTGATTGGCTCCCTGAATGACGTGTAGCATTGGAGGAGAATAAACCTCGCTCCGGCCAGAGCAGCTGGCTGCGTCGTACACAAACTGTGTCCCATGCGAGAAGCTTCTGCGACAAAATAAAATCCATTGCTTTATTTTTTTTGTATTGGACTGTCCTAACTGGCCGCGAGTTTAACAGTTTCAGTGTGGACAGAGAGCGTCCGATGTCACGCAGCTCGATAGTCGGATGCTCTCATTCAGTTACACCCTGTAAACGGATCTTAAAGCCTGATTTACGGTTCTGCGTTAAATCGACGCGTACCCTACGCCGTAGGCTCTGCGTGGGTGTAACGCGGAACCATAAATCAGCCTTTAGTCACTTCGACTTCACACAGGAAGAATTCTCATAATTTCTTATGTTACAAGACAGATGAATCATGTTAACTGTAAATAAATCACAACACTGAATTTTCACAAATGGCAAATTTATTGTTAAAAAAATAAAATATGAGTTGTATATAAATAACATTTATGCACTATTTCAGCCGGATCTGCCCGGCGGATGCTGCGCGCTGGCCGCGCAACCCCACGGCGGGCGCCCGGCGCATCGCCCGTTACCGGGGATCAAGCCGACAGATTTCGCTGAAAATCTCGGAGGGTGAAGCTGGTCCAGCCTGGGACGTACCCCAGAAATCCCTGCTCCCAAAGCGGCCGGGAACCTCGAGAATTTAGTCGGACGGACCCCGCTTTGGGAACCAGGAAGTAGGCTGGAGCAGCGCGCATCGTCGGTTACCGGGGATCAAACCGACAGATTTGGCTGAAAATCTCGGAGGGTGAAGCTGGTCCGACCTGGGACAGACCCCCGAGGACCCAGCTCCCAAACCACCCGGGAACCTGGATGATTTAACCCGGATCCGCTCTGCCGCGGCGCCGCATCCGACTGGCTCAAGGAAGGACCGCTCCAGCCGACGGAGAGAGCTGGTTGTGGGCGTGGTTTCAGCAGCGGAGGCCGAACCTCTGCGCCTCGGGTGACGTCACCCTAGGCGCAGATTCTAATCGGCTCAAAAAATAACACGTGACACTGGGGGATTCTGTAAGGCGGGGGTCACAGACCTTGCAGAAATTCATGGTATTTTGTCTCCCCTGTGCTGGCAGGGTAAGGGGAGACCACTTTATATATGTTAAAACAAGAAAAAACGTGGTTTTCATAATATGTCCCCTTTAAACGTAACTTGGAAGTGAAACAAGAAAGCATTTCTAATATCTTGCCATCAAACATCCACAGTAAGTTTTAAAAAGATATACCAGTTAGTGGTTGCATATTTGGTCGTTCATGAAGATATCGCATGATCCATGAATTATGAAATATGTGGATGCTGCATCACGTTAGATGAGTATCATGAAATTACTAATTGTTACAGAACCATGTTTTAAAGGTAGGACCAAAGCTGTTGTATATTTTGTTAAGTCTGATGGGATATTTCTCATTTATCAAAAAATACATTTGCATTAACAATATTATTTTCACCATGCCTTTGCCCAATTTTTACCAATGCAATTTAACTAATGTGTTTTTAATTTTACCCAACCAAAGTCTTAATGTGTGGCTGTGTGGCTGGGTTGATCAGGTAACGATAACACAGGTGTAAATAACAGCACTTTAATGAGTGCATACTAGATGTCTAAGTCCCAGAGTTTTGATACCGCACATCCTGGCCCTTAGTTATCACTCATTAACATAGGATAGATCCATCAAACCCATGCTCTCTTGATAATAAGATGTCTACAGTCAGACAAGGAAGGTACAAGAACATTTACATGGAATATTAATTGCTGAACAGATACATTGAAAACATTTGGTTAGAGTACAGAAAGTTCATAATTTCATTTCTTCCAGTCTATTTGAACAAATGATAAAAGATCAGAAACACTATAATAACAACAAAGCAACATTTTTCTGACTAGCAAAAAATAAAAACCCTCAAACAGTCACTTTTATCGTCAGGTACCGCTGGAGGGTAATCTTTTGTATATTCTCTCTGAAGATTCTCCTATGGTGCGTTTCCTTTAGTAGAGACTTTACCGGGGCTCAAACATGTCCATTTTTGTCTCCATCCATTACTAGAAAAGGCTCCATGACTCAGAATTTCCGGAATTTAAATGAGGCAGAAGTAAGTCCCTGTTGTGGGTGGGCTACTGTAGTGTGGGCCTGAAAAACTGCTGGGTGGGGGGTTTGTGACTCGGTGCTGATTGGATAAGGCTTGGGCAGGAGATGAAGTTGTTCAGCTGTCTCAATGTCCCTTTGGAGTAAGAGTTGTCTCGTCTCATTCATCACCACTATCGAAGTGAATGCAAAGAGCAAACAGAGGTGCATAAATCATCTGAGCTCCTTGAATGTTTATGACATAACTCTAGTTTGCTTTTATTCTTTTTTTTTCCCCTTCATCTTTGCTCGTCTTCTCAGGCAGTTGACTGGCAATTGACAAACACACTATTGGCACATGGCACGACTGCCATCAAGTTGTATGGTGTGGTAATTTGCTTACTCAGTGGATCCTACCAGGTGCTTCACTGTAATGTAGACTGATAAACTGAATGGACTGAGGAGGAGGTCTGCCCTGTCAGGATTCAAACCTTTTGGGTTTATTGGTAGGGTAACAATGAAAAAGAAACTGAAAGTGCAGTTCAAACCTATCCTAAAAGGAAAATGGTAATTATCTCAAAATCTAAAAATAGAAAAACAAACTGGGCTATAGGACAGTTTTTCCCAAAGGATCTAGTTACTGGTAAAGAGCAGTCTGTTCTGACATGGTTTCTTTTTTAGAAACACTGAAGACAAAAGGCAGTTCAACCATGGGAACAGAAATGTATGAATCTGAAGAGGTAAAACAAAACTAAAAATTAGATAATAGTTGCTTCCATTTTTTTTTGCCATTTTTCCACTGTTGCCTTTTGATAAAGTAATACTTCACCGATTTTTGACAACCATTACTCGGATTGAAGGGTTGTAAGTCCCAGCACTTGTAGCCCTCCACACGGCTAATTAATTTAGGTTAATAAGCCATATGGAGTCATTACCCAGTTTCAGAAATGCCTCTTGATGGAGTGTTCATGTCTGAAGACCCATCCCCCGATTCTGAACTGATCAGAACCGAAGATTTGAGAGTTACAATCACATCCAGCTCCTCACTCTCAACCAACTCCCCAGTGTACAGCAATTTGTCACTTTCTCTCACTTTTGCTGAGTGTGTTTGCTGGATGAACCTGATAGTCTCGTATTGTAAATCCATTAAGAATACATTATTTAGAGACAGAAGTGCCTTGTGCTCTTAGAGACTGAGAAAGGGAAGCATTTACACTGTTGAAAGATGACTGTCTGAGTGACTTTTCCATTCTTATTCATATCTTTATCAGAATTTATTAGAACAATAGTAAAGAGACGCTTTGGAGCTTCAGTCATCTGAATTACTCTCTTTTTACCTGCTCTCCTTTATGGATTATATCCCTATTCTGCATGTAACCTCTTCATGAGCTCGTAATGGAGACCTTCCAGCAGTTAATCCCAAATTAATCCTTCTGTCAAAACAGAGAAACGGGGGTGGGGGGTGGATCTAGTGGAAGGATAAGTATAAATAGTATAAATATTGAACCATATTTTCTTTTTCAGTCACTATAAAAAAATTGTTTTCCTAATAAAAGAAACTGTCCACAGTCGTGATCTGAAGCTTACCTTCCCCTCCAAACCCCAGAAAATTAATAACTCCCACACACACTTGTGTCCGTGGCTATTATGTTGGCTAATTTCATGCAGAATTTTTTTTTTAATTTTAAAAACAAACACATCTTTCACTCAGTTGACTTCACCGTAACTTCACCTAATGTCATTATGTACATTATTGGCACTTACTAATTGTCTCCAAAAATGAGCTCATACAATGTGACTATGAAGACAGATCAATGTCCCCATTGTACAAGTAACACCACACACACACACACACACACACACACACACACACACACACACACACACACACACACACACACACACACACACACACACACACACACACACACACACACACACACACAACCTACATGTAATAGGTGGGCTGCAGCTTTGCTTCCGGGCAAAGAAGCACAGTGAGTGTCATCAGTCATTCAGACCCTTAATAAGGAGAACAGTCGATAATGTGGTCTCCAAGCTAGTTTGTGAATTATTTAAGCCCTCCTCCTACACTCCAGCTATATATACTGTTTTTGTTGTGTTAAAATCCAGTCATATGGATCTGAATGTATTATAAACTTTAATGGCAAAGGCCTAAAATGTGTGAAAGATACTGTGTGTGGTTTGAGTATTGTATACACCCTATGCCC